>NC_081353.1:16680526-16687476 GCF_029784015.1 Lycium ferocissimum
ATAATATATATATGGATCGGGGCCGCACGCGTTCACTTGTAATATAATATATATATGGATCGGGTTGCACGTTCCAACACTAAAATGTATGGTTCCGCCAAAAAGGGCACTGAGATGCGTGAGTTACTCTTTATCTCATAAAATGCCCTATGTTTTCGTCTTGTTACTACTCGTGCTTTGTATCCTCTAAAATGTTTTACTTATGCCTTACATACTCAAGACATTGCTTGTACCGACGTCCCTTCTGTGGACGCCGCGTTCATGCCGCGTGTGTACGCCTGTGTGAGTTGAAGATATTAGCGTAAGATGTTCCGCGGGATTGTCGAGCTCCATTTTCTCCCGGAGGCTTTGCCGAGCCGAGCATTATGATATGGTTTCATGTTCCATGTTAGAGACTTTGCGTACAAGTGTCATGTATGTAGTATGTCGGTTTTGTAAGCGGCCCATACGGTGTATTGTGATGCATTATTCTACGGGTCTTATACGATCACAGGTCTTACTTGATTTGAAAAGGAGGAAAAGCAAGTTTGTTTCGAAAAAAGCTTTTATTATGTACTCATGTTATGCTATGAGAGCCCAATATGATTATGAATGCCACGAGAGTCAGAGGGTTCGCTCGGCCCTAGGTAAGGGTCGGGTGCCCATCACGCCCTAACGGAAACTAGGGTGTGACAAATATGCTAAGAAGTCCTACAAATTCAGACATGCGAAAGGTATGAGAAATCAGAATAGATGAGGGAAAATTAGGAGCATATGAGCCTTACGATTAGAATTTCAAAATGATTATAAGGTAGGAACCTGGCTAGCTAGTCAAAAAGAGAGGAGATGTAATAAGTCACAGACTCAGGACAGAGTTAAAAAGCAAAGGGAGTATTTTGTAAGTAAGATATTGAAAAGCGACGCAAATGATAAGTCATGTGTGGCTACGTTAAATATTATGTGTGCCCTTATAATCAATCTTATGATGTGCTAAAGGAATTAATTGGTGGGATATTGAAGCTAACGTAGCAAGTGCTACAGGGCAGATTGATACTGTTTCTCCGAATGTTAAAGTTGGATGGTCATGATGCAACAATATCAAGGAGAAGAGGAATAGGTATGCATAAGAGTAAGGAGAAGATTGTGATGTCAAGATAAGAAAAGAAACGTGAGCAGGAGAAATATGTTCCTAGTACGGATCGAGCAAAGTATCTGAGGGAAGGGTTAAGGCGGCGTTAGAGATGGAAAGACATTCGGATAAATTTTTAAAGTAAATGAGCAGGAAGGATAGAGTGTGGCAAAAGGTGATAAAGGGCAAATGCGAAAATCCCGGAAATAGATTTTGGTAGATAGAATCGAAGTATAATAACGATTGATATGGATGTAACCTGAGGAAGAATAATTAGATTTTATAAAAAGTGTCAAGGGATTTCTGACTCTTAAGGTATACCCGGAGGGGTAAATATGAAGCCATATTGATACACTCACCTAGAAAATGGAAAAGCGCCCCAAGAAATGATCTTTGAAATAGAACGAATTTGTACTTATAGTGGAATGTTCTACAGACTCCCAGGCAATTATTATAGAATGGTAAATGGGCGAGGCGTTATATACGCATTATCACCTGATCAGCTGGTGCACAGTGATAATGACTATGATGCCCGAAGGGGCCATTATGCTATTATGCCCGAAGGGGCCATTATGTTATTATGCTCGAAGGGGCCTATATGGGATAGGGATCGAGCCGTACGTTCCTCGGCACTATGACCTATGCATATCATACGCCCTCAAAGGAATTTTTAGTAAGCAGATGCATTCATATAGGTATAGATCGACAGATTGACAGAACTCCGCAGTAGACAGTACTTGACATCCGCTGGTGGTGAGCTCCTTTTTGTTCGGAGTCGCCAGGTCTATGTGGAGTCTTTCTTTTTTGTTTATGGACAACGGGTGAGCCGGAGCCCTGTCCTGCCCATGACTCAGTTATGCTTCTTTAAGAGGGTTGTAGACACATGTACAGTACAATCAGTCTGTCTGTGGCCCTGTGGTCCATCCTTTAATGCATAGTTACTTATGAGAGCCGTTTCGGCTCGTACAGTGGTTTGAGCAGTTTCGCATACATTCCATGAGACAGCCGGACCGCATACAGTTATGTTTTGTTTCTTGAGGAGGCAGCCAGACCGCAGAGAGTTATATGTAAATATCTGTGTTGGGATTTTTCTGAGTACAGGTGGCCACTTTAGGCCTATCCACGTTCTTAGCTAAATGTAAGTTTAAATGTTGGTTCGTCCGGTCCAGGTAGGAACCGGCAAGGTCGCGGCCCTCCATATTTGGGGCGTGACACTTCTACTCTTGGAGTAGGTACAATAATTACCGATAGCCAGACCGGGCATAAGAAGCCTTATCAAGAACAAGAGAGAATCAAGTAAAGTGTATGGATGAAAGGAAATTTCGGCGTGACATTAGCTAGAAGATAAACTATCGCAAGGATCGATTCAGTTGCTACAGAAAAGCAAGGGATACTACATTACCAGTTTCTGAGGTTATCCTTAAGGGGGGAAGAAAAAGTTAAATCCCAAGAAGATGAGGGCATGGAACATCTGTGAAGCATAAGAAGGCTACGTGGAGATCAAAAGAAACAAGGATTTCTGGCATATTGGGATAAAAGGGAAGATAAGAAAACCCAAAAGGGGTAAGGAATTTTAACTAGTTGAGCAGAATCAATCAGTGCCGACACAACTGAACGGTATGCAGACGAGAGATAGAGTAACATTTCAGCAGAAGAGCCCACAATACAACTGGCAATCAACTAGGAAATAAAGAGTAAAGCTCAGAGTATTTTTGGAACTCTTGGTGATGATAAATAGATATCAGGTTGATCGCTATGTATATGAGTATGAGGTTAAGAGATATGTTATTGAAAATCATCAGCAGAATATGAGGGAAGATTGAATGGACCATAAGTAGAAAGGTTTCAACCCCGAAATGAATAAAGGAGGACTGTCGCTTCAGGAAATTGATGCAGTGTCATAAGTCTATAAATTATGGTTGCAATTTATTAACCTAAGGTGTATAGCCTCCAAGAAACCGCGAAGAGGATCATAAGTTGCATAGTTCGAATAAGTTCAGTTCTGAGTGTGTGAGTAAGACTGCAATCAAGTAAAGTCAATACCAGCAAACACCGGTGAGAATATTGACAACAACGTCAGAATGAGCCCTATTTTAACATTCGAGAACGAATGTTCCTAAGGGGGGAAGGATGTTACACCCCATACTTCTGAAGAAGCACTTGTTAAATTTAAGCGTAAGTATGTCGAGGTATGGCTAAGTAAAATAACTTTGGAATATATGAAGCGAAGCATTATTAAGTATATTTTATGAGTGAAGGATGTATATAAGGTATACCGAAAAATTTTATAAGGAAATGAGTGGAAGAAATGGAATAGTACGACCTTGGAGAAAGGATGGGTAAAGTTTTATGTGCGAAAATTTTGGTCCAAATTGGGGGACGAATATCTCTTAGCATATGAAGTGTTTTGGAGTGAAACAAAAGCCTATATTGAAGTTCGTCGAGTCTAGTTTCCAATTCAATAAACCGCTCGTCGATACGTCATCGGAGTAGAGAATTATGGACGTTACAAGTTAGGCTGACAGAGCAGAACCGCGTGCTACAAGATGCGCTAAAGACGACTTACTCATGCAAACACCGACTTGCTACGATCTACCTTGAGCTCCTATTTAAGACCAAAAATCTGGTCATTTGCTTCATTTTTTTCCACTCCTCTCCACCCAAAAGCTTCCAAGAGACCCAAGAAACATTGAAGGATCATATTTTTTTAGCGGATTAAAGTAACGGAACTACATCCGAGTTTCGGGAAGCGTAGAGAGTTTTGTAGTTCTTGCTTTATACATCAAATTTTGATGGATCAAAGGAGCCTATTGAAGATAAATAAGATTTCAAGTTCTTCCAACCTTGATCGACATAAGGATATTCCTTATTATTGATATAACGAATTGTATCAAGGAGATTTAGTTGTTAGAGCTTCGTAAAGTTGATTGATTGGTTGAGAAATTGAGTAAACATCGTGTGGGATGTTTTATTGAGTATATTTTGGTATTGATGATGATGTTGTTGATGTTAGCGCTGTTGTTGTTGTTGTTTTGTTGGTATTGTGATTTCGGGCTAGGGATATAAACAGGGGAGATGCTGCCCAAATTTCGGCAAATTTTAAGAGGATTTAATTTGAAGGCTTAAGACAAGCATATGATAATGAGCCTAACAATAGTATGAATGGCTTTATATGTAGATTACGGGACTACGAATGATCTTATGTAGATTGCAAGACAAAGTAAGTTGGAAAAGTCGAGAACTAAGCTTCCAGGTATGTTAAGGCTACTTCCTTTCTTTCTAAAGGCATGATTCTTTTTCCTATGAACGCTTACATGGATTCCATAATATCCTTATTTCCAAAAAGCTCGAAGTTCATGATTCTCAAAGTTCTTGTGATGCTAAAGATAGATGTTTCTGTGATGGTAATAATGATGATGATTCCATTTCTTAAGATTCCTACTATTGAGACCTCTTTGACTATCCGCACAAAGATGTGCTATTAACGAAGATTATTCTTGGGTTACCATAACCCTAGTGTAGTACTCCTCTCTAGTTAAAAGCTAGTATAAGAATAGTTGAGTTATATAGGATGATTGAATGTGAGGAGGTATAATTAGTGTATATGTTGTTTATAGGCTATTATGTTGCCTTCGAGTTATTATTATATGCATACGCCCGGCCTACGGGTCATGGAGTTCATCGCACGGCCTACGGGTCATGGAGTTACCGACCGACGGGTCACGGAGTTGCGCATACCTTACCTACGGGTCATGGAGTTGATTATACCTGACCTACGGGTCATGGAGTTGATTATTCCTGACCTATAGGTCATGGAGTTGATTATACCTGACCGACGGGTCACAGAGTTGCTTATACCGATCCGGCGGTCACGGAGTTGATTATACCTGGCCTATGAGTCATGGAGTCATCTATGCCTCGACCTTCGAGTCACGGAGTTATATCTATAGATTATGTTATCTTGCCTCGATGAGAGGCAACCTGAGTAGAAAGCACCTCCGGATGCTTTCTTGAAATATCCGAGTATAGTTTGTTATTTCATTTCGGTTGTTATCTTGCCTTACATATTCGTACATAATTCGTGACCGACGTCCCTTTGTCCGGGGGCGCCGCGTTCATGCCCGCAGTTCGGTAGTCGGACGACGATTCGCCCGTGGCCTTCCACTCGCCGCGGTCGGTGCACTCCACTTGTTCCGGAGCTGCAGTACCTTTGGTAATATGCTATTTTGACATATATATATGGATATAACGAGGCCTTGTCCTTTCCTTTCTGTAGCTCGTATTCCCTAGAGGTCTGTAGACAGTTCTATGTAGGTGGGATATTATGTAGCCATGTTGGCTCTCAGTTTCGGTGTTCAGCCTACATAGCAGCCTCGTCGGCTTGCTCAGTTGTGTATATATGTTGGGTGTGTGTGTGCCCAGTTCAGACAAGACAGAAAACACCTCGCCGGCTGGTTGATATTGTCGGTGTGCAGGTAGGCCTTAGTAGAGTTTCAGATTTAGAGTGGTTCGCTCGGGGCCTAGTTTGGCATCAAGTGTCGGTCACGCCGCTCCAAATTTGGGGCGTGACACTAATATATTCTCTCATAATATTTTTCATCATTATTAGTGTAGATTTGGTAAGGTCCGAGTCCCGTGGACCCGTGCTTGTCAAGAAGAAGGTAGTTTCTAGGGTTTCTTCAAGTTGTGAAGGTTAGGGAGTTGGAGTTGAAGTTGATCTTTGGAATCTTAGACCCCTCGAGGAATGTAAATGATTTCTATCCTTATATTTAAGTTGATTACTGAGTATTTTAGTGGTTTTAAGCGAAGAGAGGGTATTTGTGGAATAGGTAAGTTGATAAAGGTTAATGTAGTGATTTAAGGCTATTTTAAGAGATGACTGGGGATAGATTTGAGTATATATTTATATATAAGTGTTGTTATTGTTGTTGTGGTTGATGTTGGATTGAACGGGAAGTTGAAGGGTTGTTAAGCTTATAAGGGAAATGTTGCCCATAACTTGTCAAGCTCTATTCGTATTTAAAATGATTAGCAAGCGAGGTAAATAGTCTAATTAAGGCTTACGATATCTTAATTGTAGACTTCCAAGTTCGAGAGGTAGAAGTTGGACGATTGGGTATACTTTGAGGTATGTTAAGGCTATTACTTCTTTCATTTTGGCATGGTCCTTATGATATGAACCAATAAATGAGCAAGCGAGCTTTCATATTACTCTACTCTTAGAAGCATTAAGAGTACTTCAGTCTTTGATGTTCATGTACCCCGTTTATGATTGCTCCTTCTTTTCATGGGTCCAGTTTTATGTATACAGTTATTCATGCATTACATTCATATATATACATATTGACCCTTGACCAGAAAGCGTTACATACGTAAGTATTATATGTATATGGGGTATGGAAAATGGATAGGCGTTATATACTCATTACCACCTGATCAGCTGGTGCAACTTGATGATGATATATGGATCGGGCCGTACGTTCCTCAGCATTATTATTATATGATATATGAATCGGGCCGTACGTTCCTCGGCATTATTATTATATGATATATGGATCGGGCCATACGTTTCCTCGGCATTATTATTATATGATATATGGATCGGGCCGTACGTTCCTCGGCATTACTATTATATGGGATATGGATCGGGCTGAACGTTCCTCAACACTATGACCTACATTTATGTATATGAGCATGATTACCATTGAGAGCATGCATATTATGCGCCGCTATGACATTGTCGATTATACGTTGTACGGATACATACGGATATTAGTTCATACTAGTACATGCGGATAGTTATTTGGCTTATGAGTTCGATTTTATACATGATTGTTCTTAC
>NC_081353.1:16687576-16727463 GCF_029784015.1 Lycium ferocissimum
TTCCCTTGTCATCTTTTTCCACAAATATGTTTTTGGCCACTAAAGCATAAGATAAACACATGTTTTATTGCATGGCTTGCAACAAGTGGCCAAGGCATAAGTGGGGCCCACGGCCACAATGGCTTCTCCAAGAAGTCATGAATTTATAGAAATTTCCAAATTCCAAGTTTGCCCTTAATATTCCATACCAATAAAAATGAATACGCAACTTATGCATTCTAGAAAAAAAATTATAACCTTGTCCTTAACTCCCCGCCATTAACTCGGAATATTCAAATGTACAAAATGCGAGGTGTAACAATATTTTTCTAAGTCCTGACTATGAGTTTCTGGCGATATAGCCTTAATGAATAATCTCCACTTGAACACCTACTCTACTTTTTTTTTTTTCATAATCCAACCTCGCTCTTATTTTTCTGTCGTCAAGTGACCTTCACAACATTCGTCTGAAAAAAAATCGAGGTGAAACCTTCTCATAAGGATCAACTATTGCCTGAAGTTGGTATGATCTTCATTTATTTAATCGATCAACAACATTGCATATTAGGAATTATATAAATAATCTAGAAGGCAATCATAGTTGCAGCCCAGCTTACATAACCACTTCTCATTCCTGGGTCCGAGGTCATCATTAATATCAGAAGTAACTTGGTCATAATGATTCTTCGAATAGTACCAAAATCGAATACTCAGAGTCCCCTTGAAGTTAAATAACTGGTGACTTCTGAATCCCAATGCGAACTTACATCATATAGGGAAGTTCAATAAAATGAGTCCATGTGCCTGTCATCAACCTCTCCTGATCCTACATCTATAAACTTCTGGAATAAAACCTTCCCTTACTTGTTAACTTCCTTTTTCCTTATCAATATCTCTTCGTTATCTCTTACTTGTCAATCTATGAATCGTAATACTGTACTTGAGTTCTTAAGGTCGGCTTTCCCTATATCTTCAATGAGCCTTAATCCTCTGAAATCTTTAATGCAACTCATTCCAGTTCTTCTAACTACTAATTACCTTTCCTCCTGGGTTCATCCCTTAATTCAAATTAGAATGATTCTAAAATTCCTCTTTTAAAAGCGTCTCATAATTGTTTATTCATTCATAGCTTACCAAACGTCTGGTTATGACATTTCCCTTTAATATTTCTCTATGGCATAGACATTCAAACAATTCAATTTGTAAAAATTTTGGCAGAGTTTTCTCTATAATTCTTACTACCTCAACCTCGCACACACCCCCGAAAAACACATCCAATGTCTCTGTGGCAATCACAAATACAAGTGGCATCCCGCTTATGTACTAGTAGTCCATATACATCAATATCAATAAAGTAGGAAACATACCTTTCGGGTCAACAAACTTCAATTCACATCAATTTCTCCAAGCCGTATAATCAACTGCTCATCCACAACCCAAAATATTTAGGGTTAGAATCAGGGACTTCATATCCTATGGCTTAGCTCTACACAAGACGATATAAGATAAGAAAGAAGACTACCCATTCTAAATGCCCTGTAGCTTCCCGTTTATAAATGTGGCGCGCTTCACACCCATAAACAAGACTCTACGGGACACGGTCTGTAGACAACCCTAGGACAGAACTGCTCTGATACCAAGTTTGTAACGCCCCAAATTTGGAGCGGCGTGACTGACACTCGATGCCAAACTAGGCCCTGAAGAACCACTTAAACCGAAACTCGCTAAGGCCTACCTGTACACCGACAATATCAACCAGCTGGCGAGGCCGTAATCTGGATATATATAAACAGATGTTGTCTGTCTCGTCTGAACTAGGTACACACACACCCAACATATATACACAACTGAGCAAGCCGACGAGGCTGCTATGTAGGCTGAACAACGAAACTGAGAGCCAACATGGCTACATAATATCCCACCTACATACAACTATCTACAGACCTCTAGGGAATACGAGCTACAGAAAGTGTCACGACCCGAGCTACGGGCCGCGACGGGTATCCGGGGCTAACCACCGAACACCACTCACTTACCTCGCTTATGCTCGCTATTATTCATACTATATGCTCATAATCATGTAAACCGGAATTTTCTCGAAATACATTTGCTTTTATAAACATAAGCCTCTTCGGCCAACCAAAATAATATATACATGCATATACATAAAAGCCATGGGACCAGACTACCCACACTGCGTATCTAGGAGCCTCTACTGGAATACTAGACATCTGGACGGGACAGGACCCCGTCATGCCCAAAACATGAATATACAGATATATATATATATATACCAAAAGAGAAATCTGTGGCACTTCCGGAATATGGAGTGCTCTCAAATCAACTGCTAGCTCCTATGAGTCTGGGCCACCTCCCTGTCTACTCGGGCATGAACACGGCGTTCGAAGAAAGGACGTCGCAACGAATATTGTACCGAGTATGTGAAGCATAAACAATAATGAAGCATCAATAAACCGAGGAGGCATAAAACAAGGAGCAATCGAATCGATCGAATCATGAGGATGATCATGCATGCTGACTTACTTTCGTACTCATCATCGTATCATATATGTACATACTGTAATAACTGCCCGACCATATAGGTGCGGTGTAATAATCAATATCATTAGCATCATCAATAGCCTGCGTCCAGGCATCCTGCGTCCAGGATATTATCTCATGCCGCCCACTAGTGGTGTCTGCCCATGCCATTTGGCCATGGTGTGTATAGCTGCCCGCCTTGGCGGTGACTGCCCAGCCATATAAGCGCGGTGTGATATCATCATATACTCATTACATCATGCTTATCATAACATGCTTATCATAGTATGCTTATCATAACTCATCATAGTATGCTTATCATCATATGCTTATCACAATACATGCGTAGGGACTCTTAGCTATTCATACTTTATCGGGGTGACGTAAAGTCATGGACCCCCGATGTCATTATGAGCATTCTTACGTATTCTGCCTCACCTTGAAGGAACAAACATAAGGTGAGTGTGCACAATGATCAATATCATTAAATTACATAGATGTCATCATTAGTTTCTTAGAGGCATCATATCATAGGCTATAGCATTTCTAGACTTTAGCTTGCTATCATCATTTTCGTATTCATCTTATATTTCTTATCTCGTATAGCTATTCATGAGAGAGGACTCTTAACTTTCTGGAGAGATGGAACATTCATAGTAAAAGGGGAAATTCATGCCATAGGACTCATGCCTTAGAAGGAAAGGGATTAGCCTCACATACCTTTGCCGCTAGCTACTCTATCGCTTGTTCGTTCTCCTTAATGCGCTTGTCTATACCTTCAATGGAATTCATATCGACATTAGCTATGTCATCGTAAAAACATACTTACTAAAGCTATAGAAATTTGGGCAGTACTTCCTTTGTTTATACTACCTTCCGCCATATTCCATATCAATTCCCAACATTCATAATAATCATCACAATATGATTAACAACAATCATCATTCATTCATATGATTCGCATTTCATAATTCACCTCAATTTCCCATAATCATGACTAAAAATCCATCGTCATATTCTTTCGTATCCAACACTCATTTCATGTCTATAGGTCATTTATAACACATTTATCACAACCCAACAACATTCATGATTCAATTCCAACTATATCTCAAAACGTCACTATTCATCATTCATAACCCATTTTGCTATTCTCTTTTAATGACCAAGTATTTCAACTCCCAAATACCTTAAACAACATATAAATATCATAAATCTTACCTTAGATGTTTTAGGAACAAGCCTTGGTTGCTAATACTCCTCTTTGAGCAAAACCCTAGTTTCTCCATTTGGGTTTCTTGACTTGGATAATCTTTGATGATTTCCTTTACTCTTGATTCACTTATTTAATGTTGTTGATCCTCAAATATCCTTGAAAACTTGTGTAATAAATGTAGAGAGAGATTCTAGAGAGAAGTGGTGTAGTGTAGAAATGAAATAAAATAAGCCTTGGTCCTCATATTTAATGAATTGGAAATCTGTGCTGAGGTGAACAGTGGTCGTCCATGGAGGTTTACGGTCCGTATTCCACTTTACGGACCGTCCCTTGTGGTCGTCTTTAACCTTAAGTAGAACCAGAAACTTTGGCAGCATGCATGGTGATTTACGACCATGGTTTACGGGCCGTATTTCACTTTACGGTCCGTCCACCAGGTCGTATTTAACCATTTCTCCACTGGCCGAAAGTTGAAACCTTTGCATGCCATTTTACGACCTGGCTATTTACGGACCGTATTCCACTTTACGGTCCATATTTGGACTTCACGACCACTGGGCAGTTTTGCCAACTTTCAACTTTTCACATTTCTAGACTTTTTATTCTATTCAATCCCATCCATTTACATACATTGCCCATGAAACATTATACACTCGCACTCCTCGCTCTCATCACTAGTTCGTCCACTTGCGTACCAACGGGAAATTTTTCGAGGTGTAACAGAAAGGATAGGACAAGGCCTCGTCATATTCATATATATATGTCAAAATAGCATATTACCAAAGGGACTGCAGCTCCGGAATAAGTGGAGTGCACTGACTGCGGCTGAGTGGAAGGCCTACTGAGCTGAATCGTCTGTCCGACTACCTGAACCTGCGGGCATGAACGCAGCGCCCCCAGACAAAGAGACGTCAGTATGAATTATGTACTGAATATATAAGGCAAGATAACAACTGAAATGAAATAACAAACTATACTCTGGATATTTCAAGAAAGCATCTGGAGGTGCTCTACCTGGGTTGCCTCTCATCTGAGGCAAGATAACATAATCTATAGATATAACTCCGTGACTCGAAGGTCAGGCATAGATGACTCCATGACTCATAGGCCAGGTATAATCAACTCCATGACCCGCAGATCAGGTATAAGCAACTCCGTGACCCGTCGGCCAGGTATAATCAACTCCATGACCCATAGGTCAGGAATAATCAACTCCATGACCCGTAGGTCAGGTATAATCAACTCCATGACCCGTAGGTCAGGTATGCGCAACTCCGTGACCCGTCGGTCAGGCAATAACTCCATGACCCGTAGGCCAGGCAACAACTCCATGACCCGTAGGCCAGGCGTATGCATATAATAATAACTCGAAGGCAACATAATAGCCTATAAACAACATATACACTAATTATACCTCCTCACATTCAATCATCCTATGTAACTCAACTATTCTTATACTAGCTTTTAACTAGAGAGGAGTACTACACTAGGGTTATGGTAACCCAAGAATAATGTTCGTTAATAGCACATCTTTGTGCGGATAGTCAAAGAGGTCTCAATAGTAGGAATCTTAAGAAATGGAATCATCATCATTATTACCATCACAGAAACATCTATCTTTAGCATCACAAGAACTTTGAGAATCATGAACTTCGAGCTTTTTGGAAATAAGGATATTATGGAATCCATGTAAGCGTTCATAGGAAAAAGAATCATGCCTTTAGAAAGAAAGGAAGTAGCCTTAGCATACCTGGAAGCTTAGTTCTCGACTTTTCCAACTTACTTTCTGTCTTGCAATCTACATAAGATCATTCGTAATCCCGTAATCAACATACAAAGCCATTCATACTATTGTTAGGCTCATTATCATATGCTTGTCTTAAGCCTTCAAATTAAATCCTCTTAAAATTTGCCGAAATTTGGGAAGCATCTCCCCTGTTTATATCCCTAACCCGTTATCACAATACCAACAAAACAACAATAACAACAGCGCTAACATCAACAACATCATCATCAATACCAAAATATACTCAATAAAACATCCCACACGATGTTTACTCAATTTCTCAACCAATCAATCAATTTTACGAAGCTCTAACAACTAAATCTCCTTGATACAATTCGTAATATCAATAATAAGGAATATCCTTATGTCGATCAAGGTTGGAAGAACTTGAAATCTTATTTATCTTCAATAGGCTCCTTTGATCCATCAAAATTTGATGTATAAAGCAAGAACTACAAAACTCTCTACGCTTCCCGAACCTCGGATGTAGTTCCGTTACTTTAATCCGCTAAAAAAATATGATCCTTCAATGTTTCTTGGGTCTCTTGGAAGCTTTTTGGTGGAGAGGAGTGGAAAAAAATGAAGCAAATAACCAGATTTTTGGTCTTAAATAGGAGCTCAAGGTCGGACTGTAGCACTTACTGTACCACGCGGTTCTGCTCTGTCAGCCTAAATTTTAACGTCCATAATTCTCTACTCCGATGTCGTATCGACGAGCGATTTATTGCATTGGAAACTAGACTCGACGAAGTTTAATTTAGGATTTTATTTCACTCCAAAACACTTCATATGCTAAGAGATATTTGTCCCCCAAGTTGGACCAAAATTTTCACACACAAAACTTTACCCGTCCTTTCTCCAAGGTCGTACTATTCCATTTCTTCCACTCATTTCCTTATAAAATCTTCTGGTATACCTTATATACATCCTTTACTCACAAAATATACTTAATAATGCTTCACTTCATATATTCCAAAGTTATTTTACTTAGCCATAGCTCCACATACTTACGCTTAAATTTAACAAGTGCTTCTTCAGAAGTATAGGGTGTAACAATTAGGGTTTCTCTGATTTGGAATGGAGGAAAAATAAGAAATAAGGTCGTGAACCACATATTTAGAATTGGAAATTAAAAAGCTCCAGCGGTGCGGTTGGACGGATCGGTCAACGACCCGTCGACTTGTCGATGGTCCGTCGACTTGCCCATCGACCTACGCCTGCAGATTTCCAGCTGCGGAACCCTGTCGACGCTGCATAACGACGGCCCTTCGACCATGTCGATGGCCCGTCAACGATGACTGGTGTCTGCAGATTTTCTCAGGTTCTGCTTAGATCGCGTCGATTCAATTCGTTCAACTTCTAACTCTGTAAATTGCTAGGAATACCTGCTGGTACTTTTGTACACGGGGAAAGATACTTTCTATCTCCAAAACTGGACACGAGTCTCAATTCCAAGGACATACCCAACTATGAAACCATAGGTTCTATACGATGAGAACGAGAGGCGTAATAGAAATGGAGTAAGTTAAGCCTGAATAACGAACAAGATAATAATAATGGTAGTAAGAATTGGCAAGATGAAGTAAGGTCATATAAGATGACTTTTTTATGTTAAGTGAATAACGACAAAGCTAGCACCAAAATGAATACGTCTACTCGTAAAAGTCGCAAGTCATTAAGGATTATAAGGAAAGTTGCAGGATGGCATGGGACTATGTATCGCAGGAATGATATAAGTGTATAAAGGACTTACTAAGATAGGTACAGATTTCCAATTGTTGAAGTATGGTGCAACCGAAAAGGGTAATAGTTGATATATCCCGTCTGAGGGACAATCAAAGGAGATCTTCAGGATCCGAGTATCGTGTGTTCCTAATGTAGCAAGATTGCAAGGTAAGATCATGACTGAAGTTCATTATTCCCATATTCCACCTATTCAGAGGTAACAGAGATACATCATGACCTCAAAGAGCGTTATTGATGGATCGATGAGGAGAAGGTATTACAAAATCAGTGATTCGTATATAGGAGAAAATTGAGCACTAAAGGCTTGGTGGACTATGGTAACAAGATACTGGTATGAAAAGGGGAGATGATCAATATGGAATTTGTAATAGCGGAAAAACATGTAGAGCTTTACATCAGAGAGATTGCTTAATTGTATGGCATTTTGATTCTATTATACATGCCTGGGTTCCCAGTTCGCAGCTAGCTTCTAAAGATCCTTATGGATAAATATGGGAATACAGGTAAACCTCAGCACTATTGTTCAGCCTCAGATAGATGGGCAAGCAAAGCATACTTTTCAGACGCTTAAAGATGTGTTACGGGCTCGTGTGTTGGACTTTAAAGGAAGTTGGGATAATCATGCTCTGCTTACTAAATTTGCATATGACAATAGCTCCTATGTCAGCTTTAGAAAGACTCCATACGAGACTGTGGATTCGCTAAGAGAGTAGCTGTGGTTAGAAATCAGATTTGTTTAGACCCCGATGTGATACACCAGACCTCAGAGAAATATGGAAGTTAGTCAGGATATCTTAGTCGTCAAAAGTATATGCTAAGGGTTTAAGGTTTTAAGGTAGCAGTTGAGTGTTCCTAGAGATACGTATGAAATGCAATCGCCTCCAGCTTTATTCACTAAGTCTTCCATATTTTCATGTTGCGGAAGCGCACTAGTCATGGTACTGATTGATAAGGTATAAATAACAGAAAACCTATCATTCGATAATGTCCCGATAGTTATACAGACAGATAAATCTATAAATTGAGGACCAAAGATGTTATCTCCACAAAAAATTTGTGGCATAATAGGAACTGCAAAAGAATTACATGAAAGGCAGAAGAAATAGCAAGGAAAAAAGTATTCATGTCTATTCCATATTAAGGGTTACACGATTTCAAAACTGCGATGAATTCCATCTTCATATGCCCATGATGATGCTAATTTGATGATCCATATTAAATGACGATTAAGAGAAAGAAAAGAGCTAGGATGAACACCTAAGGTAGCTGAGTACTAAAGCTACTCCTACGAGATTCTACGTCTGATATGTTGTGTAATGATACATGTGAGGTCCTACATTCGAGGATGAAGTTCCTAAGGGTGAAGTGTCACGACCCAACTAGGGGCCATGACGGGTACCTGGAGCTACCCTACCGAGCACCACCTATCATACTTGCCATCAAACTTAACCTGAACATACATTATTCCCACCACGAAACTTATCGTGAGATGGTCATCAACACATACAAAACATATATATATATATATATATATACATATCAGCCCACGAGGCTACCAAAAATGATATACAAATATACACTGGTGTATTCATGAGACGTCTACTACCCACGCATACGCATCTACGAGCCTCTACTGGAGTACTGAGACATAAAGACAGGACAGGACCCTGTCATACCTAAATATGTACACAAAAGAATATATCAATAAATGGCATCTCCGGAGTAGTGGAGTGCTCCTGTATAGCCGTTGATAGCCTCTTATGAATCTACACCGTCTCCCTATCTACCTGTGGGCATGAAAACAGCGTCCATAAAAGAAAGGACGTCAGTACGAACAATGTACTGAGTATGTAAGGCATATATGATAACATGATAAGGAAATATATAAAACATAAGAAGAAAGTATCAATACAACTGCTTGCCTCTTGAGGCGGAATCATGCACGCTCACTTTTTACCTTTTAGAATAAATCACACATATATACATACACTGTCTGAACCAATAACATCATTAGCCCGTGTTCCGGCCTCCTGCGTCTGGGGTAATCATTTCACGTCGCCCACTAGTGGTGTTGTCATCATTATCCATAAGCCGCCCGCCTTAGCAGTGCTGCCCGTGCTATATAGTCACGGTGTAATCAATCATTATACACTCAACATGAAGCATGCATAAGAGTTCAAGTAAAAGCTGTAACTCTATCGGAGTGACGTAAGGTCGGTAGCCTCCGATTATCTTATGGAACCATCATAATCATCATGCCTCGCCTTGAAGGAATTAGCATTATGCGGTGAGACTATCAATAATGAATAACAATCAAGGAAATCATGCATCAAGATCATTAATCCCATACTAGCATCCTTTCATAAGCTTTAGAATCTCTAACATAAGATCATCATTATTATTATCATTACCATAATGCATCTCTATCTTTATCTCAGGAGAAGCTCTTAATAATCATAGACTTGTAACTTTCGGGATGTAAGAAAGTTATGGAAAAGGTAGGGGAAATCATGTTGTAAGAGTCATACCTTAGAAAGAAGAGGGGATTAGCCTTACATACCTTTATGTTTCCTTAACGACTAAGCTTCCTCCTTCCAAGCTTACAACTCTACATTCAAGGGAATTCGTACTAAGATTAGATAACCGAAAACATATTAACGACTAAGCGTCCTCCTTCCAAGCTTACAACTCTACATTCAAGGGAATTCGTACTAAGATTAGATAACCGAAAACATACTTAAGCTTAAGTTAAAGCGACTAAAAGCTAACGAAAATTGGGCAGCACCTCCTTTGTTCCAACAACTTCCTCCAAATAATAAACAACTCCCAAACTTCAATAACAACACCCACAATATCATAATCAACAACTTCGTCAAGCTAGACATTATTCAATTCCCAAAATCCTCTTTCAAAGTCATCCATAACCATAATTATGACACAACATCATATTCATTCACATATATTGCCTCTACAACATCTTTAATATCATTCGTAGCAAGGTTATACTCATTACGTATCAAGAACTATGATTCAAGTCAAGTTACTATTCAAGAATACCATTATTTCCATATTTGAACTTCATACTCTACTTTCTTCCATAATCCAAGTCTTTCAACCATTCAATACCCTTAATAACATGAAATGAACATAAAACTCACCTTTGATTATGTAGGAACAGAATTTGGATGGAAACACTTCACTTGGAGAAAACCCTAACTTCATTTCTAAGGAAATTTCTAGCTTCCATGAACCCTAGTTAGCATCCTTGCACTTGATTCCACTAATTATTGGTGTCTAATCTTTGATTCACATTAAATTTATGTTAGTGAAATGTATGGAACCTTCTAGAAGTCTTGAGAGAAGTGGAGAAGATGAGAAAGTGAGAAATTAGAAAGTGGGACTTATATTTATACTTAGAAATTAACTCAGCCCAATGGGATTATACGGAGACTTATATGGAATGTATAAGTGACTGTATAACTCCATCAGTGATGTCCCTTCACTGTAACTGTTACACAGACCGTATAATATTATACGGACCGTATAAATGGTCGTATAATCCACCTTCTTCCCGAACTTGTTCTCATCGATTCGTTTGATCTCCAATCCTTATGGAACCTTCATAACACTTGTTTAATACTTCATTAACCACCTAGCATCCTTATAACTTCTTCCCAAGACTTTACTAATCAATCTTGGGCTCGATAGTTTGCGAAACCTTTCCTAAACACCACTTATACTTCACTTGGCCTTATCAAACTTTATTTCACCAATCCATATAGCTTCGAAATCTTATTGTATGCACTCTAAAATTACCAAGTACCCTTCTTATATTCATAATAGCTTGATATTGACCTTAAGCTCGCGTTAGTCTACTTACGACACAACGACATAAAATTTTCGAGGTGTAACATGAAGGATGTTACACCTCATAAAATTATTGCGTCATTTGGGTCGTAAGTAAACTAAGGTAATATCAGAGAGGCCATGAAACTCCTATAAAGCTAAGGAATACTTTTAACAAATGTTAAGCATGTACCATGAGGTTTCGTGGTTAAACGAATCAAAGATGTTATAACCCGTACTATCGAGGTTAAACTAGGAGTTCTTAATATAATAATGAGGTAGTGTTTTAAGGTAATTGAACCATATAATATTCATATGTTATGTTTTGAAGTCAAGCAATTTGTAAAATAAAAGTCGACGAAAAGTATCACAGGTTACATTCATAAATTTTGCTGAAATTTGGGTCTAATGTCACTGAGCTTTTCTCCCAAAGTACCTGGAGTTATGGGGTGTTCCACCCATAAATTGAAGTTCTATGAGTCTAGTTTCCAACACATTAAACCTTTCATCCATACAACATTGGAATAGAAAAATATTCGTATTTTTGCAAGACTGCGCAATCAGCCTCGCTGAGACCCAGCAGGCAGCGGCCGACCTTGGCTTGTTTTAAAAAATTTGGGGGCTTATCTTTCATCATTTTTCAACCAAACTTCAGAAAAATACTCTCCTAATACCTCTGAACAGATTCCTGAAGACTTTAAGGCGAAATCCAAGGGTTCGTAACCAAATCCAACACCAAAAGCTAGCTAAAGTAAAGAACACCACCTCTAGGATGTTGTGAAGTGAATAAAGGTGGATGTAAGCTAAATCAAGTTTGGATTTCAGGTTGTATCTTCTGTTTAAGGTATTTATAACCTCCCTTTGTTGTACTCAAGATTAATTCCATGTTGGTGAGGTTGTTTGAAGCAAAATACTGCAAGATAGCATTGAAATAGCCTAAGATATGGCTATGTTGGGCTGTTTTTTGTGATAAATATGATTTGTGATTGCTAGAAATTATGGAATATAACATGAATATGTTGTAGCTACTGTTGTTCAAAATTATTCATGTATTAATTAAGTGAACTGAAAAAGAAAACATGTAAAAATTATGAATTGAAAGTGAAGGTTGAAGTATAGGCGTGTGGACTATTTTGAATGTTGTTTTTTTGGATGTTTTGAGTTGTGAATGATATGGTAAGCCTAAGTATAATGTCAAAAGTAGTGCAGACAGATTTATGAAACAAGAATTGAATTCAGATTATGTTTTATTATTTGTAAGTCAAGGTTGCCACTCAATATGGTTGTTGAAGTAATCGAAAGCTTATATTGATTTTTATTGTGTTGTTGGGCTGTTTGGTGACCCTTAGTATTCTATGGGATGTAGTATAAACTGGGGAGGTGCTTCCCGTTTTCTCTTCGGATATGTGGTTAGTAAAATGTGATGGTTACAACATTTATAATGATGACATTACCATTTTACTTATTGTAGACACAAGCAAATTGCGCTTGGTGGTTGATTGAAGAGGAGATTACAAGGTATGTTAAGACTATTCCTTTCTCTTTGCATGATCAGAATGAGACAAACGTAACGAACAATATCCATAATATCTCTATTCTTAGAAAGTGTTAGAAGATTATGTTCTATTTTCCATATGACGCTTCTTATGTTATCTTATAATCCATTGATCTTAAAAGAAGTTATGTTGATGATGTTAGTTCCATAATGATAATCGGAGGTGAAATGACCTTACGTCACTCGGATAGATTTAGATTGTCTTCTTATCATTCATGCAGTATGTGTGTGTGTGTGTGTGTATGACACCGAGCCGCGCTATAGTCGGCCAGGTAGGGCACCTATTGTGCACACCACTGCAGTTGGGTATGGTATGATGATGATAGCCCCAAAGAGCGGCTTAATGATGATGATGCAGCCCCATAGTGTGGCTTATATATATGTATATTTTTTAAAAGAAAGCATAAATGTCATAAGCCCGCATAGGCATTCAGATCTACAGGTTGACTCTCTTTTATCTCATGTTACCTTCATGTCTTTATTATGTTATTCCTTATGCCTTACATACTCGGTACATTATTCGTATTGATGTCTCTTTTGTCTGGGGATCTTTGCATTTCATGCCCGCAAGTTTTGAGATACAGGTTGACGGCCCACTGAGCAGGATACCAGCTCAGCAGACGGTGTTATTGCACTCTACTTGTTCCGAAGTTGCCATATGAGTCAGTATGAATATATGTATGCACATGTATGGGCATGGCGGGTCCCTGTCCCGACTACGTTATGTCATGTACTCTAGTAGAGGCTTGTAGACAGTTATGTACAGTCAAATATTGTTTGGCTTTGTCGGCTTATGTACTATTGCATAGATGTCTATGACGGCCCTATCGGCACGTCCGGTATGTCTAGCTTGTTATGTAGCTATGTCCTATCAATCTTGTTTTATTTCAGTCTATCATTTCTGTGAGTCAGCAGGTTATCTCATGGCGGCCCTAATGGCCCAACTATGCTTATGATTACATTACGGATGTATGTCTAGTGGTACTCGACAAGTAAGGCCAGGTGCCCATCATGGCCTTCCAGTTTGGGTCGTGACACTTTGAGTTCTTACTCAGTCTAGTTCTACCTATCCTAGGATGCTGGGTTCCTTCTTATGTAAACACAACATCATAGGACCCTTTTTGATCTCTGAAGGATTAAAGGAAACATTTCATAAGTATAGCATGATTAAATATTTGTTTCTTGAAAAAGTTTTATTTTTCTGCTTATGTTCACACTGAGTTTGCATGTATGTTGATCCAATATACTTGAGACTTTAGGCTGTTTTCGGATCTATGCCTTCCTATGTGGAACCTCTAACTAGAAATTGAACTTAAGATATACATGATGCATGAGACTCCCCTCTCTTCCCCTTCCCCTCTCTTTGTGTAGTATTCCATTTATGAAGAAGCCAAATAGTATGCACAGTGACCCAGTTTTCCTTTTTTTTTTAAAAAAAAAAATTGAATTCTAGTTTGTGCACATCTCCTTAAAATAAATGAATTCCAGTTTGTGCACATCTCCTATTAACTCGAAATGTTTACCTAATCGCTTCTGAATTTTGGATTGGAACCTATTTGTTCTGCTACTGGACGCTATGCATAAGTGCCAAAACTGGATAAGTGCCACTGAGTTGAATCTCATAGAGCCTCTTAAGTTTTTTAACTCTTTCTGTAAAGTTAAAGATAGTGCTTTAAATGCTTGTGTGTGTTTATTCAATCAACTTATAATAATCATGTTAAGTAAAGAGTTGGAATATGGTTATATATATTCTCGAACATGGATGCGTATGCCTTATGTTGGAATTGATTTGAAATGAATGCATTCTCTGTTTATTCAAGATTTGTTTCTCCCTGGTTCTCTCTTCCTTCGGTTTTAAAAAGCTATTGTGGTGTGAGATATACATAGGTATACCAAATATATATACACCCTTTATATACCTTGGTATATATTGAGTTGTATATCATGTATACCCATAGTATATCACGTTATTGATTTAAGGACGAAACTATTATTTGCTGAAATTGGGCTTAACTCTTTAAGTGCAACTATTTTGGGCCTTGTTTCAATACTTCCAGTTGCATTACATTCATGTTGGGCCTGTGTTCTTGTTTCGTCTTTTTTCTTAGATTTACTTGGGACTATCCTTTGTTGGCTAACTGTTTTCTCATATACATAATTGAGTTATACATGATGTATACATGTTTGAATATGTGATCATGTTTGAATATTTCCCTTTTTAATTTATGTCAAAATAATTAATAAGTCGTCGTGCTTTCGGACCGCATTTTTCCTTTTCCCCCTTCTTTGTTTTGCATGGAATTATCATTGCTAGGCCATTTGGGCAAATGTTTTGCAAGCCTCTGTTGGGCCAGAGGCCCAACACCCTTTCTTTTATCGAGTCCGATATTTAGAAGGCCCAATCAAGAGTGAAAATGGCAATTGTGGGCTTAGGTAGGCCCACTAACCTAACTTTTCTCCTTTTATTTTCATACTTGTGTATATGTATATATAAAGATTGTTCGTCTAAATGTTGAAACCCATATGGTTAGAATTTAGGTACATGTACCTCGTAGAATGGATTAGGAAACTCTCAAATGATTTTTCAAACTTAGATTTAAAAAGATAAATGATGCATGAAAACGGCAAATGATTTTCCAACATGACAAATCTCTTTTAAAACTAAAGATAATATGCGGAGTATATATACATATGAGCTCTTTGTGATAAAAAAAAAATTAAAAAAAAAACTAATATTTTGATAGATGATTTCAATGAAACTGTTTTGGCCGTTTAAGGCAAAAGAATTGTAATGACTTGGAGGATTAAAGGGATCAAAGATTGATTTCTACAATAAGAAGCATTTTTAAGTTGCCAAAGATAGCTTAAGGGTTTTAAACCTTTTGGGCCCAAGCCCAACCTTAAGTTAAATAAATAGAGGAAATATACTTGAACCTTGTTTTGAGGAAAGGATTCGAAATGGAGTACAGTTGACCTTTAATATAAGTTTAAAAAAAATTAAATGATTTGTGATTTAAAAGGAATTTTTTTTTATAAACTTGTATGAATTTCATGGCACTTTTACAAAAGACATACACATGGAACTGTTTCATGAAAACTTATAAGGACTAAAGAAGACAAAACATTTTGACCAAATTAAGTTGAACTCTACTTAAGAGAAATCTTGAGTGTGTTTTGGTCCAGAAATGAAATGACTTTAACCCTTATATCCATCTTTTGAAAGGAAATTCAACTCTTTTCATCATCAAATAAAAGAATTTTGCCAATATTTTTTATGATATGCCATGATAGTTTTTTACAAGAAAGAAAATCATTTTAGCAAATAATTATAATTAATCACGCATTGAAGCTCAAAGGTCAACCGTATTCGACGGATTCTTAATACTAGGGTGCTTAAAACATTCCCCAGGGGATCAGCAGAACCCTTACCTCGAACTCTGGTTTAGAAGATTTTTCTCTTATTTGAATAAACCCTTTACCTTGGTTTTCCTAATTTTCCTTCTAAATTAGGTGGCGACTCTAAAAAATACAAAAATCCAAATAGAGTCCAAAATCATGAAGTAGGTTTTATGCCTCGCGTAAAAGTGAACCGTAACAAGGACAATAAGGTTTACGAGCTAAGAGATTCGGGAAAAAGAAGCAAAAAGGGGAAGGCACAGCACTCTTTAGAGAGAATACAAGGTGTAAGACATAGAAACTAAAGTATGGTTGAATGTAGTTGATTGTTGTCAAATGTCTTGTTCGATTGTCTTTAATGCCCCTTGTAGTTTGTTCATCCTCTAGCTATAGTCATTTGGGTGTTAGGAGTCCACAGCTAACTTTCAACTCTTCAGTTAGTTCCTCGAACTTAATTAGCCTTTAGGGTCAATATCTTCTCCCTTGATATCGCGGAGGTTGTTGACCGTGCAGCTTATCCTTTGAGACTCGATCACAGGGGGTTGATGTGAGCTGAGGCGAGGTTAGGAATGCAAGCACGGCGGATGCACCACTTACCATTGGGCTGGAAGTATTGATTCAGTCGGATGCAAGTGGGGCAATAGGCAGGTTGTTTGCCGTGGGATCATCTTGTAAGGTTCGCTAATAGTAAGTGTGGAGCCTATCTTCAAATTAGGTCTGGAGACCGTATGACCAGGCACGCATAGGGCATGTATGATATTTTACCACTACAGTAAGTTTGTGTGTTACTTGTAATTGTTTCTGTTTGAATTCACCCTAATGCTCAAAAATATTCTCAAGTTAGGGTAAGGTTTGCGTTTACTCTACCCTCTCCAAACCCCCACCGTATGAGATTACACTGGATTTGTTGTTGTTGTTGTTATTGCTACTCAAGGTAAAAAAAGACTTTAATGCTTTGTTATTTGTAAAAGTATGTTTTTTATATATAGATTCACTCGTTTCAATTCTTTTCACTTTTTATTCATTTAATAAAAAATTAAAAATATATCCTACATACTTGTACGACTATAAATTTGAAACCTATAATTTTATTTTACTTTTAAAGAAAAAGTATAATCGAATCGATAAGGTTCAGCTCGATTAGTTTAGTCTATTGTCAAAAGAACATTGACACCCCTAGAAAAATGTTGTCTAAAATTTTCTTTGTCAAACAGTAAAGCGGCGTTATCAGACAGCGTTGTGGCACAATAAATCAGTAAAAATATGTTTTCTTATGGTTTGCTTCTCACAACAAGATTATGTGGCTATAAGGATTTTTGACTTAATTATCTTCTCAGACTGTTTGAAGCATGCACCATGGGAAGCGTTCTTACTCCAAATTCAGAGAATAGAAATGTTGGGAGTAACATTTGATTCAAGTGACCTAACAATTCCTGAAAATAACTTCAAAGGTGTTCCACAAATTATTCAATTTTAGCTTCAACATAAAAGAGCAATACCAGTTAAAATTTCATGTCAAATTTAATTTAAAACATTTTACATGACACTGAACTTTTTATTTATTTCGTTTTTCTTTTTATCATAATGATTCTCTATTTAAGCGGTCATCTACTTCTTTGTTCATTGACTCTCCCCATCGCCTGTGCTAAAAATAATTCTCCGCCGGTTCCAATTTATGCAGCATCATTTGGATTTCGAAAGTCAAACAACTTTTTCTTTGACCATACGCCTTTTTAATAATTTGAATTGACAATTATTTTGACTTATAGTACATTTTATGTAGTTTCTAAATAACTAAATGTTATTTTTTTTAAAAACATAAAGATTTCATGTCTGAATTTAGGGTTAAAATTTAAAGTTTGAATTGTGTCACATGAAATTGGGATAGACGGAGTAAATAAATTTCTTTTTTAACCTGAAAAGAACTGGTTAGACGTTTAGTTATCATAAAAGTTCTTTTTCGATGACCGGTGAATTTTGCTTATAACACTTTAATTATTTGATTAAATATATATTTCCGCAATGAAAAAATAGAGAGTAAATATGTTCGTACTATGTTAATTAGATAAAAATGATAGGTGTCAAAGGAAAAGCGGCAATCGAATGGAACGGAACTTTTTATGGAGTTTTGAATCGAAAGAAAAAACATGGATCACCCATTGTTTAGGAAGTTTTAACCGTCTGGACTCCAAATAACAAGTCCTAAAATTTCTCTACTCCAGACTTCTTTTTTCCATTTCCTACAGAAATCATGGTTCTCAAATTTACACACTCAAGTGAGTCTGACAAATTTGTCAAGCTAAAGTGAATAAGAGAAAAACAAAAAAGAGCAACAACAAATAACAGAGAAGAACCAAAGAAAGCTCTCGGTGTAACATCTCTGCCTTGGCTTGGGCTCCAGGGCAGAGATCTTCTATTCTCTGTCTCAATTCCGGACTCAATCCAAAATGGCGTTTCAAGATTTTGATCAAATTTCTGAGCGGAGAAAGCTCGAAAGGCAGCAAAAGATGAAGAAGAGGATCATGATTGCTGTTGTATTGCTCCTCCTCATCCTCGTCGCTGTTGCTGCTGCTGTTGTCTATTTTGTTGTGCTAAAGAACAAGGGCGACGATGCCTCAGCTAACAAATCTAACAAGAACGCCTCGACGCCCCCTCCAAAAGAACCAACCACCCCTGAAAGTGCTGCAACCCCACCTCCTAAGGTTGATGCATCACCACCCCCGTCTCCTCCTTCTGAGGCTGATGCGGCACCGCCTCCTGCTGAAGGTGCTGCTGCTCCTCCCCCAAAGGAGGACGATGTTGTAGCCCCTCCCCCAAAGGAGGATGGCGCTGCAGCATCACCACCTGATGGTGCAACCCCACCTACACCATCACCTGATGGTGCAGAAACACCTGCACCATCACCACAGGAGGGTGATAATGCAACAACAGCGCCAGCCTCTTCACCACAAGGTGAAGGAACTATAGGAGCAATATGCGCGGGCACAGATTTCAGTCAAAGTTGCGGGGACATTCTATCAAAAGTTTTACAAGCAAATGCCTCTGGCGCTCAACCCAAAGATCTTCTCAAGGCAACCGTGTCTGCAGCTATCGAAGAGATTGCAACCGGCATTGATGAACTGGGCACAATAAACAAGGATATCCCAGAGAAGACCGTTGCCTATGACGATTGTATGGCCCTCCTTGCCGATGCCAAAAAAGACTTGAACACTTCCGTTTACATGCTTGATGGAGGCATTAATGACGTAGCCTCAACAATAGCTGAACTCAATAACAAGTTAAGTGCAGCTTTGACATACCAAGGCATGTGTGTGGATGGATACCCTGAATCAGACCAGTCCACGGTGCAAGCCGCCTTGAAGAAGACAGAGGAACACACCATCAATTCTCTCGCTGTTGCTTCCGGACTGTCATCATCCCCACAACCAAATAGTAATGCTAAAAGACGTCTTCTAACCACACGATTAGGTGTTCCCGCATGGATTAATCAAGGTGATCGGAGAATGTTGGATGGAGAAGACGAAGGCAAAGATATAAAGGCTTTAGCAAACATCACTGTTGCAAAAGATGGTAGTGGTAATTTTTCTACCATAAATGAAGCTATAAAGGCAGTTCCTCAAAGCTATGAAGGAAGGTACAAATATTTCCCTTTTCTGCTACATTCTTTTACAAACTTTATCACATTTATTATGCAAATAGATGGATGTATCTTGCTTAGCAAAGGGTTACAATTTTTTTATTTTATTATATGATGATGACAATACAGGTACTTCATTTATATTAAAGAAGGAGTTTATGAAGAGAATGTAGTTGTGTCACAATCACAAGTCAATCTTACATTTGTTGGAGACGGATCCCAAAAGAGTATCATCACCGGGAGCAAAAACATTGTGGACGACCTGTCAACATACCAAAGTGCAACAGTTGGTAAGTGTTTGAAGTAAAATACCTTCCAGTGACAACGTCTTTGATCCAAAATTAAAATAAATTAAATTTAAAACGATCCATTGAGATTTGAGACAGGTTGCCAACTACGGATATCAAAGGAGAATCGTTACTATTTGAGTTAAGCATATGATAGCATCAACGATATTTACATAATCAAGTTAGTTAGAGGATGATCGCGTATAACTGTTACTAATGAAAGCGACGAAAATATGGTAACTTGAGAATATGGTAAGTGATTGCTGATATCAGTTAAATGACATTATTAATGTAAAAAATTATTTGCACGGTTAGTGTATATAAGTTAACTCCACCATGACCAGTGAATTAATCTCTTCAGAGCTTTGTAGCAGTGGATTATCCTTTCATTCTTGCCCTTCTAATCTCTGATGAACAATCGCATTAGGGGTCATTTGGTTGATAGTTTGGTATAATTAAACTCAGGATAAAAAGCACTCCACAACTTAATTAACGCGTATAAGAAAAGAAATAATGCCACATTACTTTTATTGCATTACATTGTCAAGTCAGTTTTATTCTTTTTTATTTTCCCTCTGTGTTGTGCAGTTATTTCAGGAGAGGGATTTTTTGCGTATAAGGTAGGATTCCGAAACACTGCGGGTCCTGAAAAATTACAAGCCGTGGCTCTCCGAGTTCAAGCTGATCATGCAGTATTTCTGAATTGCCGCATGGAGGGTTACCAAAGCGTGATCTATGCTAGTACCTATCGACAGTTCTATCGTGGATGTTACATCACGGGCACAGTTGATATCATCTCAGGCAATGCGGCCGCTGTGTTCCAAACTTGTCAAATTTACCTAAGGAAACCAATGGATGACCAAAAGAACGTCATTACCGCACAAGGAAGGTCGAGCAAGCACCAAACCACGGGGACCGTCTTGCAAAGTTGTGGCATTTTCGCAGACGATCAGCTTACACCTGAAAAATCGAAGTTCAAGAGTTACTTGGGTCGACCAATGAAGGAATACTCGAGGACGATCGTGATGGAAACGGACATTACTGATGTGATTGATCCGGAAGGATGGGAGGCTACGAGTGGGGACTACGGGTTGAGCACTTTGTATTTCGGGGAATACAACAACAAAGGCGCGGGGTCTGAAACTAGCTCTAGAATTAAGTGGGCAGGATATCAAGGCTCTATAGGCAAGGATGCTGCTTTGAATTACACTGTTGAATCCTTTTTACAAGGCCAAACTTGGTTGAAGGATTACGATGTTCAAGTTCGTTTTGGCCTTTCCAACTGATCATCATCATATCAAATTAATCTTTCTTCCTCTTAATTCCATGTCAACTTATGATCTTCTTCATCTTAGTTATCTTTAATTTAGTTTGTTCCTAATTATCATCTTGTACAAGTAGTGAACTATCTGTGCTCACAGGAAAATTTTTCTACTACGTACGCACCTTATTACATTGAAGCTATATATGCTGAATAATTGTAATGAGTACTATTCATTGTATAATTTGTACCACTAAATAAATTAACCAACTCTAGAGATAAGTTCATTTTTACCCATACACTTCTAGCTTTCAAGGTGTTTGAGAACTCATAGTAAACTCTAAAACAACTTTAGTATTACTTCTCACTTGCGCGGCTAAGATTCATAACGGTGGGTTGTACATGCAAGGACTAAGAAATGAAAGCATAGAGGCAAGGAAATGGAAACAATTACACTTAGTAGTGCATTTTGATGGGATAATATATATATATATATATATATATATATATATATATATATATGAATCCCCTCTAACTTGTCCCAGATTTTTAACTACACACCTAAATTCCAGATTTTTAACTACACACCTAAATTTGTGAGGGATTTATTATGTCGCTATACTTATTTAAAGTAGAATTTTTACCCCTTAAGACACCATGTGACATAAAGAGTGTATTTTACTCTCCCATATCGTATTGTATTGTATGTACTGTATTTTTTTTACGAATACAATGTCTGGATAGTTTGTAACATTTTTCAGCATTACATAGTGTCACAGATCAGCACTGTGAAGAATAAACTTACAATATTATAAGGAAAAATAGGATACGGGGTAGAGTTATTATAAAAAGGGAAAAAAACTAGGGTTATTAAATAATACGCAAAGGCAAAATGAGACAAAAAGAAAAAAGACAACGACGCGATCACACCAAATTGATTGTTTACATAAAATGAGACTTTTCGTCGTTATAATAATTATGAATTTAGCAATATCATACTATAAAACCTAAATAGAAATTAAAATAGATATTTCATTTAAAACGACAATACGATACAATACAATAGGCAACAACCATCCAAACAAGCTGATAGTGGTATTTGCAATATAAGGGAAATGATGTATTTTGGACAAGAACAGAGGATATATATGCATCATCTCCATGTTGTTCATTAAGTATTCATATTATCATCCAACGATAAACTTAATCCGAATTATAGAGAATTTACTCTTGGTTATTCAGTCATGATGTGTTAAATAAATGATACGATTAAGGTTTAAGTACCATCAGTATACTTGTAGATAATAGTTATCCTTATGTGAAAAGCTTTGTCGTCATTTATAATTAACTAGTAAACATGGGTTATTAAGAAATTGAGTTTACGAATTAATTTTTCTATAATTTTAACATTAAATGTTAAAAAATATAAACATGATCCAATAAAAAGAAGAAAAAGAAAAACACCAACAAAAAAAAAACATGAAATAATGCTTTCCATTAGTAACCATGAGACCAAGAAGAAGAAGGAACATGCTTAGCAAAGATCTACCAATTTATATCCAGTAAGTTTTCGGCATAAAGCTTTAGGGAGAGGTTTTTGTCAGTCTGATGAAGATCCTTTTCGGGTAGCATTGTCAAATGAGTAAAAATTTTATGCTAGTTTTCCCATGAAAAGTGAAGAGTCTACCGCTTAGTTCTTCTATACAATATAACTAAGACACACTTATTGACAATAGTTAAGACATCTACTCTTGCAAATAAAAAATAAGGAGAATTTGCACGAATTCAAAATCCTGGGGATACAAAAAACTTACACCAAATTTAAAGCAAATTAAATACAAACTTGTCACGACACAACTCGTGGATCGAGCAGGCACCCACGCTATCCCCCCTGATGGCCGAACCCTTCCCTTACTATACCTCATTTAAATAAACATACAGAAGATGAAGATAATACATAAGCAGTCTCAATATATAATACTAAGAAAAAGTACGGAAAATACAAACACACACCCAAGAATCTGGTCTGAACCGTAGTACAAGAGCTACTAAATAAATACAAGTCTGAAATGGAATACTAAGTCCCAATCCTAATGATAACTGTCTCAAAAGAGTGCAAATGACAGATAATAGAGAGAAAGGGACTCCGGTCTGCAGATCTAGCAGTGCTCACCCTGAGGACTCCGGTAGATAGGCCTCGGGATCACTCGCGAGGCTGTGACAAGGATGATGAAGTGAACTCTGCACTCAGAAAATAGTACAGCAAGGTAGTATCAGTACAATACAGTAATAGTAAGCATCATAGGCTGACAACAATTAGTCACATATGTAAAAGACAGAAATCAACGAGTAAGCAGATAAGCAATCAAGCACACTCCAAGAACAGTCTCGGTATAAAGTCAGACCATGAATAAGATCAGTCAAAATATAAGATCAATCGAAATACAAAGATTAGTTAAGGCACAGAATCAGTCAATGCAAATAAGTGAATGTCTATGCGATGCAATGCTATACAATGAACTGGCCAACCTTTCTGCACCGTACACACATGCTAAGGACCAAGTCTCAAAGCCATGACCGATGGGGGACCCACGAAATCCATGTACAACTCATCCAGAAAAGACACCACGGGCATTATTACATCTCGGAGATTTGGGATTGTTGTATCGCGGGTAGACTAATGCGAGCTTAAGATGAACCCGAAGTTCTTATGAGATTAAGGAGAGTATCTAATAGTTTTGAGATCATACCATAAGATTTTGAAGTTACATGTATCGGTGGAACTAAGTTCGTTAAAGGAAGTGAGACGCAAGATGTGGTTGGAAAGGTTTTCGAAATAGTTGTTTCGATGCGTATTTAGTGATGTCTTGAGGGGATACTATAGGGCCTCTTAGATGATTAATGAAGTGTCATATAAGTGTTAACAAGGTTCTATAAGGATTGGAGGTTGAACAAATCGACGAGAATGAAGTTCGAAAATTTCCGTTATTGTACGGCCCATTCTACGAACTGTATAAATTATACGGCCCGTATAATGGTCTGTAGAATGCTTCCAGAGAAGGGTAATTCCCTAAAAAGATTATACAGTACAATTATACAAACCGTATAAATTATATGGCCCGTATAATGGTCCGTATATCCGGGTCGGGCCAAAAATTTATTTTGTTATATATGAGGACCCATGTTTATTATTTCATTTCCCACTTTCTCTCCAAGTCTTGAGAGCTCCCAAAACCCTTCTCCCAACATATTTCACTCAAACCCAAGAGAAAACAAAGATTAAATATCAAGAATTAATGTGTTCATGTGTTGGAAGGCTCCCTAGGGTTAGTAGATTTCAAGATTTACTTAGGTATTGAAGCTAGGGTTTTTCACAAGTTGATATCTTGCTCCAAAACCCATTCTTATGAGATAAAAGGTTATTTTTCATTCTTATTTTATGCTATTAAGAATGCTTGGCTGTAGCATAACTTGGGTGAAAGGAGAAATGCAGAGGATGAGTTCTAAATGTGGATTTCATGATGTTATGAATAGTAAATTAATTTGAATCATGATTTTTAATATGATATGGATATAATCTTGTTAAGGAAGATAATAATGATGAGGAGGAAGTGTTGTATGAAAATGTGCAAAGAGTTGGTATGAAGTTAGTATGAGTTGAATATAAGAATGAATTTTGAAGACTTAATTGTTACACCCCGTAAGAGTCCGTGCTACTTGACTTAAGACAAAATGAACGAGTTAAGAAAGTTCAAGGAAAGTTAATCGAGTTAGTAAGAATATCGTTATATATATATATGGTTGCCTTAAGTATCCCGAGGTGACATGGCAACCTAAAGGATTTGAAATCGTGTTATGAGTACGTATACGAGGTAATGTGAGTGCCCTTTTAAATTATTTGAGATTATTAGTAATGATATGGAAGATGGACAAAAGATATGAATATACTTTTGCGATTGGAGTTTCGTCGAAGCTTTGTGAGTTCTCTAGTTATGTTTAAGGTTATTGTGATTCTCCGGACCCTTCGAGACGCGTGTATGGATTGTTATGGATGTATATGAGTATGTATATGTATGTATAAGAGGTTACATGAGGGTTGGAAGAGGATTAGAATTTAAACGAAATGAATCGGAACAACTTCAGTAAAATCTCGGACCCGATTTTATCCCATATTGTTAGAGGCATATCTCCTAGTATATCAGGAGTTTTAAGGCATTTCAAAAGCCTAAAATGAAGTTCATCGAGTCTAGTTTCTAACGCAACAAACTGCTCATCAAAATGATATCGGAATAAGGAGTTATGGACGATGCGAGTTGGGCTGGCGGGGCAGCAAGTTGAGACCCGACCCAAGCATTTACATTTCGGCCCATGAGTATATTTCGGCCCATGAGGCCCATTAACGTTAATATATATGGAAAATTCATTTGAGGGCTGGTCATTTGCATCTAGGAGCTTCCAAGAATATTAGAGAGAGAGGGAGAGAGCTTCTAGGCTAAGAGAGCCATTTTGATCAAAATCCGAGCCCCGAATCCCGAAGCTCATGAAGAGAAAAGCGTTGTGCGTCGCGTTGCCTTCAGTTTGAGCTAAAAATCAGCCAAAAAGAGGAGTGTTGACGTGGTTGCTGCATACTTAAGGTAATATTAAGGTCCCTTTTTCATTGTTAATAAGTTTAATTAGGGTTTTAACGGGTTAGAACGGAGAAAATAGCGTTATAAACTCATTTGTTGCTTTGTTGAGATTTATGGATCGGGGGCTGTTTTAGTTGAATTAAATGGATGGGATTAGCTGAGTTATGATGTATAATAATGGTTGGTACTGTTGTTGATGTTGTTGATGATATTTTGGGGCTGTTTTGTATGATTTTCGTCGTTTTGTGATGATATTTTGGGGTTTTGTTTGGTATGATTTTTGTGGTTGTTTTGTGATGATATTTTGGGCTGTTTGGTATGATTTTCGTGGTATCGTGTGTGTTGTTGATATTGTTGTGATTATTTTGGGTTGTTGGTGAGTTGGGACGGAGTAAGAAAAATAAGGGAAATGTTGCCGGATTTTCGTTAGAGTGTTTGTTAGCTTACAATGAGTAGTAAAGAATGACTTTCATCTAATTGTGGCTTAATTATTGCCTTGTTATAGATTACAAACTTGGAGAGTAGATTTTAGACGAATAGACGCGCTTCAAGGTATGTAAAGCTATCCCTTCTTTCTTTTTGGCATGAATTACATAAATGAGCGAACGATGAACATACATAATTCCAAAGAATTCTAGTTCTCAGTGGTACTTGACATGATAGTTGTCTTTGATTCTCCAGTGTTGGTTCATTCTAATTATTCTATTGAGTCTCATATGATGATTTAATTTGTATATGGTTGCTCATGATATTCTACTCGTGCATCTTTGTTAATATATCATTCACCGAGTCCGGGCCGGTATGTATTCATGCACAGTTTCCTTGCATTGTTCACCGAGTCCCTCACTAGAGGGCCGGGTACAGTATATACAGATGATTATTTCACCGAGACCCTCACTAGAGGGCCGAGTACGGTATATATGCATATGACTTCATTCACCGAGTCCCATAATGGGTCGGGTACGGTATATTATATAGATATGCATGACTCTCAACTCATAAGGCACAGGTGCATTGGTAGCTTTGATTATCATACTTGTCTCTTGTCATCTTTTATTCAGTCATGATCTTCCTTATTGTATTTCATGCTTTATATACTCAGTACATTTTTCGTACTGACCCCCTTTCTTCGGGGGCTGCATTTCATGCCCGCAGTACGTACACTCGATTTTGGTGATCCTCCGACCTAGGACTTCGCTCGAGTTTGTTGGAGAGCTCCATTGTTCCGAGCCTAAGTCATTTTGGTACGCATCCTTTGATATATACTTATGCATATCCAGGGGTACGGCGGGGCCCTGTCCCGTCATATTTCACTATTATACTCTTAGAGGTCTGTAGACATGTGTGGGTTGTATATAGGTTTTGGTCAGCTATATCGATATGGTTCGTTTTGGATATTCCCGTATATAGTGGCAGCCTTATCGGCTTGCATATTATGTTATGTTTTGGTTAGCTGTGACTCCTCAAGAGACAGGTCCATTATGATATATGACGTTATGAGTCTGTAGCTTGCTTTTACAAATTTCCATATTGTCCTTAGTTTCAGTTTGATCCTTAGTTTCAGTTTGACTATATCTAACAGGTTCGTATACGAGTGTCCAGCTCGGGCACTAGTCACAGCTCATCGGGTTGGGTCGTGACATTAATGGAATGCGATTACTTGATTATGATATTGTAGATGTTGTTATGGTTGTTTTGGAGTTATTTTGTAATATGGTGGAAGCCGATGAAATAAGGGAAATGCTGCCCAATTTTTGTTAGCTCATGAATTGTTCTAGTTTGAATTTAAGAGTATCTTTAAGGCTTAACCATGGTATGAATCCTTCTAAATGTAGATTTTTCCAAGCTTCGACGGTGAACATTAAGTAGTTAAGAAGATGAAGAGGTATGTAAGGCTAACCCTTCTTTCATTAAGGCATGATCCCATTGCTATATACTTCTCATGAGTTCCATAATGTCTTCCAAATGACTTCATCCCTTGAATTACTAAAGCTCATGATTCTTGATATTCTCACGATGCCATTGGTTCCATCCTATGATAGTTGATCCTCCAAGGAAAGATATAGCGAAAATAATGATGATGATTATGTTGATGATACTTATGGACTTCTATGTATACATGTATATCTATGTATGGCTATTATGTAATACCGAGCTTATATAACTGGGTACGATATCTATCACGCGCACACCACTGCAGTTGGGTACAGATAATACTGAGCCTTGGTAGGGTCAGGTATGTATAACACCGAGCCTTGTCATGGTCGGGTATGTGAGACACCGAACCTCGATGGTCGGGTATAGTAATACTAGTATGTAAGTAAGTATTAGATATGGAAGGTTCTTGTTGGAAAAGGGTAAGGAAACATGACGATTATTGCTAGAGAGGTACAAATGGCTCTATCACCTCATGACTCTCCTATTTTATGTTACTCCTTTTGCTTCTATTATAATGTTGATTATTCTTTACATACTCAGTACATTATTCGTAATGACGTCCTTTTGTTTGTGGACGCTGCGGCGTGCCCGCAGGTGGACAGGGAGATAGACTTGATCTATAGATTACTTGTTCAGAGACTGCACAGAAGAGCTCTTTTTTATCCGGAGCTACAACTGTGGGTATTACTCTTTTATGTATATGCATACGGGCATGGCGGGGCCCTGTCCCGTCTATATGATATTACATACTCTCTTTTGAGGCTCGTAGACAACCTGTGTATAGCTAGATGTCTTTTAGCCTTGTCGGCTCACATTTTGTATATTATTTTGTTAGCCTCGTCGGCTTGTGTATATGGATGTGGGCATAGTTGTTGATATTGATATAAATGTGTCATTTCCCAATGAGATTATTATTATTAATGTACAGAAATCATGAGTAGGCCATGTGGCTCACCTAGATGTGAATACGAAAGTATGATGAGAGGTGCCCTGGTGGGTTAGCACCGGGTGCCCATCATGGCCCTCCGGTTGGGTCGTGACAGGCATCGAGCACTCTCTCGCTCCTGTAAATGACCTCGGATCACGAGCACACAATCCGCTCCGATAACGACCTTAGATCAAAGACTCTCATTTCTCTTTTACGCTCTCCGGTACAAACCTCGAAGGCTATACTCTCTCACTTAGCATCATAGCCAACACAGTTCATATCAAATCATCATATAAATGAGAATGTATGCCATGCATGATATCAACATTAACAGTAATCACATCAAAAACTCATCCTTTACTTGCCATGAAGTACACAACCCAAATTCAAGCCTTTTTCATGATCTTTCCCTTTTCCGATGATAAGGGAGAAGACCAGAGAGAGATGAATGCACACAAATCACAAATATAGTAAATATCGACAAGCCCACATAACAGCTGATGGAACCAACCTAATTGGATTTCACCTCCACACCATGCCCGAAGGCTTATCATGCATTCCCTATCAATAACTACTTCTACATATGCATCACTAATCGAAGTTAAACCATAAGGTAAGTTGTAACCTACCTCAATGCTGAGCAGGTGGCATGAACTATCCCACATGAGCCTTTCCCTTACAAAGAGCTTCGGAACGGTCCAAGTCTATTCAACAACGTAATCTATGTTAGAATTCGTAACTAATGACACCCATACTACCATAGAATGATTCGAATCTAAAAACGACCTTTAAAAGGAGAAACCCGAGCCCACAAAGGTAAAAATGGAAATTCTAAGTTGGAAATGTTTAACCCCAAGCCTAAGAAGTCCAAACACCATTAATCAACACAATCTAATCCCAATTTAGCATTAATTCCGTCATTAATCGAAAACCCCCAAATTCCATGACTTAGATGCTTGAAATAAAAGGAAGATTCAACCCTAGGGACTAATTACCCATTGATTGGATGATAGAAATCAGTAAATTTCCCAACAAAACCCAATTAGATTGAAAAAGATTTATAAAAGTCCTCCTAGGGTTTATGACCCCATCTCGCCAACTGATTCATGAAAACAACCATAAAATCCAAACTTAAGGCATAATTAAAAGTAAAAGAGAGTATAAGTAACTTACCCAAAGAAGAATCACTCACAAGCTTCAACAAACTCGCCTCTGCAAACAAGGGGCTCGCATCAGCGGAGCCACTTGACACATCATCCCCTCGCGTCTGCAGGCCAAGTCTTGCATGGAAGGACCGCAGAGGCGAACCCACACCCGCAGAAGCGAGACACCAGAAACCAGCAAAATCTGGTTTTTCACCAAGTTCGACCCAAAATCCGACTCTCATCCAAGACCCCTCGGATATAAACCAGATATGCATTCCAATGTAAAAACAAGCTATGAATTCACTCGTGCGCTTGGAATTGCCAATGGAGGTCATTTTGACCCGATCAACCCTCAAAACCCTAGAACAAGTTTCTGACCAAGGACCTAAAATGCTCCCGAGTGCCTCAAGCACCGAACCGACCACTCCACCAAGTTATAAATGACTCTCCAAACCTCGTACAATTGACAGAATTCCCAAAAAGGTTTATTTATCCAAAAGTCAACATTGGTCAAAGGTTTTTCACTTTAGCCTCTAAGTTCCTCAAAATCAATCCCGATCACTTGGGGAACCGCACTACCCATCCCCACGAGTCAAACACGCTCCAACAGAGCTTAGGGAAGGGTCAACAGGGGTAAAAAGGTAAAAAAAATCCTAAACAACCAAACAGGTCGTTACATCAAATACCAATTAAACAACCGTTCATCCTCGAACGGAGAAGGAATAAAACTGAGGAAAGGTGCCTGAGTCAGTAAAGAGCTGGGGATATCTCGCACGCATATCGCCATCAGTCTCCCATATAGCCTCCTCAACTAGACGGTGCTTCCATTGCACCTTAGCTGAAGCTATTTCTTTTGATCTCAACTTCCTCTCTTGCCTATCCAAGATTGTCCCCCAACTCCTCTTCTAAAGACAGATTCTGATCAAACAATATCGAGTCCCAATGGATGATATAAGAACCATCGGAAGGGTATTTCTTCAACATGGACACATAAAACACCGGATGGACTCCTGATAAACCTGGTGGCAAAGCTAACTCATAAGCCACCTCACCAATACGACGGAGAATCTCAAAGGGGCCAATAAACCTCGGGCTTAACTTGCCCTTCTTCCCAAATCACATCACACCCTTCATGGTGAAACCTTCAACAGAACCTGATTACCAACCATGAACTTCAAATCCTGGACCTTCCGGTCCGTATACTTCTATTTTCTACTCTGAGCTGTAAGAAGCTTTTCTTGATTAGCTTTACTTTATCCAAGGACTATCTCAACAAATCGGTACCCCAAGGCCTCACCTCGAAAGCATCAAAACACTCAATTGGAGAATGACATCTCCCACCATATAAAGCCTCGAAAGGAGCCATATCAATGCTTGAGTGATAACTATTGTTGTACACGAACTTAGCCAAAGGTAAGAACTGGTCCCAATGACCACTGAAGTTGATCACACAAGCCCCCAACAGGTCCTTTATGTTACTATCATGACCTTACTAATGGGCCATGATGGGTACCTGGAGCTGGCTATCGAGCACCACTCATCATGCTATCTATCATACTTAACCTGGACATATATCATTTTCAACATAAAAATTGTCACAAACCAATTTCTAAATCTCCCGAAAACATGTATATATGCATAAGCCCACGAGGCCACAAAATGATGTACAGAATATGCACTGAAGAAGTCTCATAACATCTAAAACCCACACACAAGTATCTACGAGCCTCTAACTGAAGTACTGAAGTCATAAGGACGGGACAGGATCCTGCTATGCCCCGAATATGTGCACAAAAGAATATATCAATATGTAGCACCTCCGGAGTAGTAGAGTGCTCCTGTGCAGCTACTGGTAGGCTCCTATGAATCTGTACCGCCTCCTTGTCTACCCGTGGGCATGAATACAAAGTCTATAAAAGAAGGGATGTCATCACGAATAATGTACTGAGTATGTAAGGCATATATAATAACATGATAAGGAATTATAGAAACATAAGAAGAAAGTATAACTACAACTGCTTGCCTCTTGAGGCGGAATCGTACAAGCTCATTTTTATCTTTAAAACATATCATACATACATACCTAAGTTGTCTGAATCAATCACATCATTAGCCCGCGTCCGGAGTAATCATTTCACGCCGCCCACTAGTGGTGTCTGCCCATGCCATATAGACACGGTGTAATAAGCTGCCTGCCTTAGCAGTGCTGCCCGACCATCTAGGCACGGTGTAATCATCATTATACACTCAACATGAAGCATGTATAAGGGCTCAAGTAAAAGCTGTAACTCTATCGGAGTGACGTAAGGTCGGCGACATCCGATTATCTTATGGGACTATCATATTCATCATGTCTCGCCTTGAAGGAACTAGCATTATAAGGTGAGACTATCAACAATGAATAACAATCAAGGAAATCATACATCAAGATCATTGATCCCATAATAGCATCCGTTCATAAGATTTAGAATATCTAGACATAGAATCATCATTATCATTATCGTTATCATATGTATGTTTATCTTTATCTCAGGAGGAGCTCTTAATGATCATAGACTTGTAGCTTTCGAGATGTAAGAAAGTCATGGAAAATGAGGGTAAATCATATTGTAAGAGTCATGCCTTAGAAAGAAGAGGGAATAGCCCTACATACCTTTACATCTCTTTAACTTTATTGACTAACACTTTCCTTCTAAGCTCACAATTCTACATACAAGAGAGTTCGTACTAAGGTTAGATCATAGAAAATACACTTAAGTTCAATTTAGAGCAACTAAAGGGCTAACGAAATTTGGGCAGCATTTCCCCTATTTCTCTAACTTTCACCATATCATAAAACAACTCCCAAAGCATACTATCGACATTCATAATATCATATTCAAGTAATTATATTCGATTTAATATCAACGCCCATCAAATCTCCTTTTTAAGTTGCACCATAGTCATCTTCCTCACTACAACACCCATGGCTTCTCCACTTTAATTCTTTTCCTTTCTAGGGGATCACTAAACCTTTACATCCATCCAACCATATAATTAAGATGAAAAACATACAGTATATTCAAGGTATCTCGCCCAGCTCAACCCCCTTCAAGATCAAGTTCACTCTAACTTTGCAAGGAATCAAGAACAATCACTTTCCTTGGATTACATTGGGGTGTAAATGATGATTCCCTCTTTAGATGGTTATGGAAAGGGGTAGAGTGGTATGGAACCTTCAAAAACTCCTTGGAAATGTCTAGAGAGGTGGAGAAATAAATGGGAGGAGTTAGAAATGAACTTAGGGTCATTTGGGATTTAAAAAGGTGGCATTTTCGCCCCCCGACCGAGCTGGCGGAGATTATGCGACCTTGCACACTGAGTGTGCGATCGTACACTCTCCCCTCCACTTAGGGGAGGTGCTGGGCAGTGATCTTTCCAATTTTGGATAGTTGGCGCACAGTGTGCGGCTCAGCACACTACCCTGTTTTGCTCGGTTTCGCGAAATCGTGCTCTCTTTGATTCGTTTGACCTCTAATCCTTATAAAACCTTCTTGGCACTTATATAAAACTTCATTAACCATCGAAGGGGATATATATCTCTTCCTAAAGGTGATTCTAAGTAATTCTTAACTCAAATGATGTGAAATTCTCCCAAACAAGACTCTTCCTTAACTTTCTTCGACGAACTTGTCCCCTTTTGCCTCAAATGTCTTTGGAATCTTAATTAGAATTATTAAGTATCCTTTCTTACTGGTAGGGACTTCAAGTACACCTTAACTCCTATTAGTCTAATCGCCTCACAACAACCCGAAGTTCCGAGGTGTAACATTCTCCCCCCCTTAAGAACATTCGTCCTCGAATGTTAAGCCTTCGGGGATTTTACAAAAATTTCACTAGAGTTTCCCCTGTAATGTGGCATCACCATCCTGTCACCACAACCCAAAATAACATCGCCTCACCGGGCTACCACAATAGTAATAAGAAAAAACATGGCCACACACGACCAAAATTATCGAAAGAAAGTATCACATACCTTAAGACAATGACGTTTCATCTTGAATCTCTTATGGGGGTAGAAACAATTGCGGATATCTGGACTTCATATTTTCTTCTACCTCCCAAGTCATTTCTTCCTTGTTGTTGTTTCTTCATAAGACTTTAACTGAGGCTACTTCTTTATTTTTGAGTTTCCGCACTTGCTTATCTAATATAGCAACGGGCACCTCTTCATAAGACAACTTCTCGGTAACTTGGACATCATCTATAGGCACGATTCTGGAAGGATCTCCAACACACTTGCAGGACATTGACACATGAAAAATTGGATGGACTGATTCAAGTGCTGGAGGCAAATCTAATTTATAAGCCACTTGGCCCACCTTGCGCACAATCTTATAAGGCCCAATATACCGGGGACTAAGCTTGCCCTTCTTGCCGAATCTCATTACACCTTTCATCGGCGACACTTTCAGGAATACCCAATTATTAACTTGGAATTCTAAGCTTCGCCGACGATTGTCCGCATAAGATTTCTGGCGACTTTGGGCTGTCAACAATCGGTCTCTGATAAGCTTGATCTTTTCCATCGCTTGCTGAATCAATTCCGGACCTATCAGTTGTGTCTCCCCGACTTCAAACCATCTAATTGGCGATCTACACTTCCTTCCGTATAGAGCTTCATACGGGGCCATCTGAATACTGGAATGATAGCTGTTATTGTATGCAAACTCAATAAGTGGCAAATGATCATCCCAACTACCTCCGAAATCTAGTACACGTGCTCTCAACATATCTTCCAAGGTCTGAATAGTACGTTCAGCTTGTCCATCCGTCTGTGGGTGGAATGCTGTGCTGAGTTTCACTTGAGTTCCCAAACCTTCTTGAAAAGATTTCCAGAATTTTGTTGTGAATTGCGCCCCTCTATCGGTAATAATGGATACTGGGACACCAAGAAGTCGCACTATTTTCTTAAGATAGAGGTTTGCATAATTTTCTGCTGAATATGTAGTTCTAACTGGAAGAAAATAAGTTGATTTCATAAGCTTGTCCACGATTACCCATATGGAGTCATATTTACGTCGAGAACGAGGCAAGCCTATAATGATATCCATGTTGATCACTTCCTATTTCCAGGTTGGAATTTCCATATCTTGCAACAATCCTCCCGGCTTTTGATGCTCAATTTTTACTTGTTGACAATCTGGGCACTGAGCTACCCACTCTGCTACATCCTTCTTCATTCCATCCCACCAATACATTGACTTAAGATCATGATACATTTTTGTCGCTCCTGGATGAACAGAATAGCGGGAGTAATGGGCTTCTTCTAGAATCTGTCGACGTAATTTTGCAACATCCGGGACACATAACCGACTTCGATACCTAAGAACCCCATCTATAGAAATCTCGAATGGTGACTTTTTCTTCTGGGGAAGGGTATCTCTGTAATAACTCAACTTAGGGTCTTCATATTGGCGCATTTTTACTTCCATATCTAGGGATGGAACATATGGATTATGCACCGTAACTCCTGCATTGCCCGAGTCCATTAAGCGGACTCTAGGCTAGCTAGCTGATGGAGCTCACAGACTAATTCTTTCTTCTTCGGTTGAATATCACATAAACTGCCCATGGATTTACGGCTAAGAGCATCGGCCACCATATTTGCTTTTACCGGATGATATAGTATACTCACATCATAGTCCTTGAATAAATCCAACCATCGCCTCTACCGAAGATTCAACTCCTTTTGCTTCAAAACGTACTGGAGACTCTTGTGATCTGTATAGATATCAACATGAACACCGTACAAATAATGTCTCCATATCTTCAGTGCATGAATAACCGCAGCCAATTCAAGATCATAGGTCGGATAATTCTTCTCATGTTTCCGCAGCTACCTGGAAGCATAGGCAATAACCCTACCGTGCTGCATCAACACACAACCCAACCCAACACCGGAGGCATCATAATAATAAATAGCCTTTCAGTCCTTCTGGAAGTGTTAGAACTGGGGCTGAAGTCAATCTATCTTTCAATTCCTGAAAACTGCACTCGCAAGCATCGGTCCATTGAAATTTTGCTGATTTCTGAGTTAGTTTCGTCAATGGTGCTGAAATAGAGGAAAATCCTTCCACAAACCTCCTGTAATAACCTGCTAAACCCAGAAAGCTATGGACCTCTGTAGGCGTCGTAGGCCTCGGCGAAGTCTTCATAGCATCAAACTTTTGAGTATCTACACGAATACCATCAGCGGAGATAATATGGCCCAGAAAAGTCACAAAATTCAACTAGAACTCACATTTCAAAAATTTGGCATATAACTCACGAGTCCGAAGAATTCTAAGGACAATACGCAATTGATCTTCATGCTCTGTTTCCGAGCAAGAATATACCAAAATGTCATCGATAAACACAATTACAAATAGATCTAGGAAAGGTCTGAACACATTATTCATCAGATTCATGAACACTCCTGGGGCGTTAGTCAAGCCAAATGACATAACCCCAAATTCATAATGGCCATATCTAGTCCTGAAAGCCGTTTTCGGAATATCTTTTACCTTGACTCTCACTTGGTGATATCCTGATCTCAGGTCAATCTTGGAAAACCACTTAGCACTTTGTAACTGATCAAACAAATCATCAATTCTCGGAAGTGGATATTTATTCTTGATTGTCACCTTATTCAACTGTTTATAGTCAATGCACATTCGTAGGGAGCCGTCTTTCTTTCTTACAAATAAAATAGGTGCTCCCCATAGTGATGAACTGGGCCTAATAAACCCCTTCTCAAGAAAATCCTTCAGTTGTGTCTTTATCTCTTTCAATTCTGCAGGAGCCATTCGATAAGGAGGAATAGATATGGGTTTAGTGCCCGATAGCACATCAATGGTAAAATTAATCTCCCGCTCCGGTGGAAGACCTGGAAGTTCATCTGAAAATACATCCGGAAACTCATTTACTACTGGGACGGATTGAAGAGTTGGGGACTTTACTTCGGTGTCATGAACTCGGACTAAATGATAAATGTATCCCTTAGCAATCATCGTTCTTACCTAGAGATAGAAAATAAACCTACCCCTTGGGGATGCTGTGTTACCCTTCCATTCAAGTCCTGGTTCTCCTGGGAACTGGAATCGAACCAACTTTGTCCTGCAATCTATATTAGCATAACAGGAGGCCAACCAATCCATGCCCATAATCACATCAAAATCTAACATTTCCAGCTCAATCAAATCAGCTATAGTCTGACGATCACATACCACGAACGCATAATTTTTATACACTTGTCTAGCTATTACCAGGTCGCTAGCAGGAGTAGACACTTCAAATGGTTTAATCGGTTCGGGCTTCACCCCAATACGACCAGCAACATAAGGAGTAATATACGACAAGGTAGATCCCGGATCAATCAATGCATAAACATCATGAGAGAATAACAACAACAACAAGAACAACCCAGTGAAATCCCACAACGTGGGGTCTGGGGAGGGTAGGGTGTGCGCAGACCTTACTCCTACCAAGGTAGGACGGTTGTTTTCGAAAGACCCTCGGCTCAATAAAAAGCATAAAAAGTATAAAAAGAGGTCAGATAAGGCTAAGAGATTCAAAGCGATATGGAAATGCAAATGACGAAAGCGACACGATAAAATAGGATAATCAAAGCACCGAAAATAATAGATAATAGCGAGTAAATCGCAGCACAAGAAATTATACTGCAATAATGCGACTACTAATAAGGAAGGATAACGAGGCTATCTACTAGTCTTCTACCCGAATCCGGGTCCTCCAAACCCTCCTAACTAAGGTCATGTCCTCGGTAAGTTGTAACTGCGCCATGTCGTGTCTAATTACCTCTCCCCAATATTTCTTCGGCCTACCCCTACCTCGTCTGAAACCATCCATAGCCAACCTCTCACACCTCCGCACTGGGGCATCTGTGTCTCTCCTCTTCACATGCCCAAACCATCTCAATCTCGCTTTCCGCATCTTGTCTTCCACCGAGGCCACTCCCACCTTGTCCCGAATATCCTCATATCCATCTCAACATTCTCATCTCGGCAACTTTCATCTTTTGAACGTGAGAGATCTTAACTGGCCAACACTCCGCCCCATACAACATAGTCGGTCTAACCACCAGTTCGTAGAACTTGCCCTTAAGTTGTGGTGGCACCTTCTTGTCACATAGCACTCCGAAAGCGAGCCTCCATTTCATCCACCCTGCCCCAATACGATGTGTGACATCATCGTTAATCTCCCCGCTGCCTTGCATAATGGACCCAAGATACTTGAAACTACTTTTCGTCTGGATGGCCTGGGTACCAAGCCTCACTTCCAAGCCAGCCTCTTGAGGTGCTTTACTGAACATGCACTCTATGTATTCTGTCTTGGTCCTACTCAGCTTAAACCCTTTAGACTCCAGAGTATGTCTCCAACCCTCCAGCTTAGCGTTAACTCCGAACATCATGAGAGAATATGGATAATAAACCTGTGACAACGTCAGGGGAGGACTCAAGATCCTGTCGTCCGGCTAAAGCATAAATACGGGGCTGGGAGCCACCTGAACTGGATGCTACCTCTCTGCCCCAACCACGATCTGCTGAAGCCTGGGGAGTCTGGCCTACGGGGTGCACGGACGAAAAAGAACCAGCTACTGATCTTGTGGGTTGAACCCCACCTCTACCACGCATCGAGGGATAATCACGCATCATATGCCCAATCTGTCCACAAGCATCTGAGCCTTGGCGACACGGACTCGAATGTAACCTTCTGGACTGGTTGTATCGTTGAACCGGTGGTCTCCTATAACTAGGATCTCCTCCAAATTGAGAACCAGAAACTCTCGAGCTCTGACCCTGTCCTGAATAAATGGGGCGGTCAAATCTCCTGCCCGTAAATCGAGGAGGTGCACTAGTCACCGACTGGCTTGAATAGCTACAATATGACCGCCCCCCGACCCTCTATACTCGCTAATAGCACCAACATATCTGGCTTTTTTACTCTGCCCCCTGTCAACATTACGCTGATCTTGGTTCGGTCGCTGCTGCTCTTCTAAATTCTGGGCATGGGCCTGTATGCGGGAAATGTCCATCCCTTTATGGAGCGAAGCTGTCAAACAATCTTTAAACAAATGTGGCCCTAAGCCACTCACAAATCGATGTACTCTGTCTCCCATATCGGCTACCATAGTCGGAGCATATCTAGCCAATGAATTAAAGTAAAAACTGTACTCCCGGGCACTCCTATTCCCTTGCTTCAGAATTCTTGAATTGATCAGCTCTGGCCCGACGAACCTCGGGTGGAAAATAATGACGGATGAAAGCATTCACGAACTCTTGCCACACCGGGGGAGGTGCGTTTTCCCCTCTTGAAGAAATTCAATTATTGTACCAAAGAACTGCTACATCACGGAGCCTATAGGATGCCAATTCTACGGACTCAGCATCAGAAGTATGGATGATCCTCAACATCCTCAACATTTCATCTATAAAACCTTGTGGGTCCTCATCCGACTTTGACCCAAAAAATTTCGGAGGATTCAAGCTCATAAAATCCCGGGCTCTTGCACTAACCGCTCTATCACTTGGGCCCGTACTCTGTCGTTGAGCCTGAGCAGCAACCAACTGAGTCAATAACTGAATGGCCTCACCATCTATTGACCGAAGCACCGGCGGAGGAACCGGAGGCACCGGAGCCGGAACCGAGGCCCTTTCATGCTCCTCAGAACAAAGCGGGGGGTGAGAGGTATGAGATGGAGCCTTATTATGGGACTCACCCTCCTCTATATGTACCGGTGGCTCCTGTTCAGCCCACCTTCCTGTTGCAGTCTTGCCCTTCTGGGCGGCTGTCGATTTCCTCTTTACCGGCATCGCTGAAATCATAACACACAATTAGGGAAAAGGAATTCCTATAACGAAGCTCTATCACACGATCTATGGAGAAGAAAGACGGTCATTATTCCGAAATGCCCCGCAACCTCTTGTTTATAAGTGTGGCATGCTTCACACCTATAA
>NC_081353.1:16727563-16849793 GCF_029784015.1 Lycium ferocissimum
GCATCGGCCACCATATTTGCTTTTACCGGATGATATAGTATACTCGTCATAGTCACTTGAATAAATCAACCATCGCCTCTCCGAAGATTCAACTCCTTTTGCTTGAAAACGTCTTGGAGACTGCTTGTGATGTATAGATATCAACATGAACACCGTACAAATAATGTCTCCATATCTTGATCATGAATAACGCGACCAATTCAAGATCATAGGTCGGGTAATTCTTCTCATGTTTCATGACTACACAGAAGCATAGGTAATAACCCTCACCGTGCTTTGCATCAACACACAGCAAACCCAACAGGAATCATAATAATAAATAGCACTTTCGGTCTTACGGAAGTGTTGAGCCAGGGCTAGAGTCAATCCCATCTTCGATTCACGAAAGCTGGCTCATGACGTGGTCCATTGAAATTTCTTGATTTACGAGTTAGTTTCGTCAATGGTCTTTGAAATAGGAAAATCCTTCCATGAGCCTCTGTAATAACCTGCTAAACCCGAAAGCTATGGGCCTACGCGCGTAGGCGTCGTAGGCCTCGGCGGAAGTCTTCCTGTATCAAACTTTTGATATCTACACGAATACCATCGGCGGAGATAATATGGCCCAGAAAAGTCACAAAATTCAACTAGAACTCACGTTTCAAAAATTTGGCATATAACTCACGAGTCAGAATTCTAAGGACAATACGCAATTGATCTTCATGCTGCGTTTAGAGCAAGAATATACCAAAATGTCATCGATAAACACAATTACAAATAGATCTAGGAAAGGTACGAACACATTATTCATTGATTCATGAACACTCACGGGGCGTTAGTCAAGCCAAATGACATAACCCCAATTCTGTGGCCTTGTGCTCTAGTCTGAAAGCGGTTTCGGAATATCTTTTACCTTGACTCTCACTTGGTGATATCACGATCTCGGGTCAATCTTGGAAAACCACTTAGCACTTTGCTTGATCCAAACAAATCATCAATTCTCGGAAGTGGATGTTGTTCTTGATTGTCACCTTGTATTCAACGTTATAGTCAATGCACATTCGTAGGGAGCCGTCTTTCTTTCTTACAAATAAAATAGATTGCTCCCCATAGTGATGAAGCTTGGGCCTAATAAACCCCTTCTCAAGAAAATCCTTCGGTTGTGTCTTTATCTCTTTCTGGGGAGCCATTCGATAAGGAGGAATAGATATGGGTTTAGTGCCCGATAGCACATCAATGGTAAAATTAATCTCCGCTCCGGTGGAAGACACGGAAGTTCATCTCGAAAATACATCGGAAACTCATTTACTACTCGGGACGGATTGAAGAGTTGGGGACTTTTGCCGGTGTCATGAACTCGGACTAAATGATAAATGTAGCCCTTAGCAATCATCGTTCTTACCTAGAGATAGAAAATAAACCTACCCGCTTTGGGATCGTGTTACCCTTCCGTTCAAGTCCGGTTCTCGGGAAGCTGGAATCGAACCAACTTTGTCGCAATCTATATTAGCATAACGAAGAGGCCAACCAATCCATGCCCATAATCACATCAAAATCTAACATTTCGACTCAATCAAATCGGCTATAGTCCGACGATCACATACCACGAACGCATAATTTTTATAACTTGTCTAGCTATTACCAGTGTCGCCAAGTAGACACTTCAAATGGTTTAATCGGTTCGGGCTTCACTAATACGACCCAAAGAACATAAGGAGTAATATACGACAAGGTAGATCCGGATCAATCAATGCATAAACATCATGAGAGAATAACAACAACAACAAGAACAACCCGGTGAAATCCCATGACGTGAAATGCAGGAGAGGTAAGTGTCGCGTTATGCACCTTACTCCTACCAAGGTAGGACGGTTGTTTCGAAAGACCCTCGGCTCAATAAAAAAGCATAAAAAGTATAAAAAGAGGTCAGATAAGGCTAAGAGATTCAAAGCGATATGGAAATGCAAATAACGAAAGCGGATAAAATAGGATAATCAAAGCACCGAAAATAATAGATAATAGCGAAATCGAGCACAAGAAATTATACCGCAATAATGCGACTACTAATAAGGAAGGATAACGAGGCTATCTACTAGTCTTCTACCCCGAACCGGTCCTCCAAACCCTCCTAACTAAGGTCATGTCCTCGGTAAGCTGTAACTGCGCCATGTCGTGTCTAATTACCTCTCCCCAATATTTCTTCGGCCTACCCCTACCTCGTCTGAAACCATCCATGGCCAACCTCTCACACCTCCGCACTGGGGCATCTGTGTCTCTCCTCTTCACATGCCCAAACCATCTCAATCTCGCTTCTCGCATCTTGTCTTCCACCGAGGCCACTCCCACCTTGTCCCGAATATCCTCATATCCATCTCAACATTCTCATCTCGCAACTTTCATCTTTTGAACGAGAGATCTTAATCGGCCAACACTCCGCCCCATACAACATAGTCGGTCTAACCACGGTTCGTAGAACTTGCCCTTAAGTTGTGGTGGCACCTTCTTGTCACATAGCACTCCGAAAGCGAGCCTCTTCATCCACCTCGCCCCAATACGATGTGTGACATCATCGTTAATCTCCCCCGCCGCCTTGCATAATGGACCCAAGATACTTGAAACTACTTTTCGTCCGGATGGCCTCCGGGTACCGAGCCTCACTTCCAAACCGACCTCTTGAGGTGCTTCTACCGAACTTGCACTCTATGTATTCGTCTTGGTCCTACCGCCTTAAAACCCTTTAGACTCGCAGTATGTCTCTCAACCCTCCACTAGCGTTAACTCTCGAACATCATGAGAGAATATGGATAATAAACCCGTGACAACGTCGGGGAGGGACCCAAGATCTCGTCGTCCAGCTAAAGCATAAATACGGGACTGAGAGCCACTTGAACTAGATGCTACCTCTCTGCCCCAACCACGACCGCCGAAGCTCCGGGGGAGGCCGGGCCTACGGGGTGCACGGACGAAAAAGAACCAACATCGATGCAGGGGTGAACCCCCACCTCTACCGCGCATCGAGGGATAATCACGCATCATATGCCCAATCTCGTCCACAAGCATCCGAGCCTTGGCGACACGGACTCGAATGTAACCTTCGGATTCGGCCGTATCGTTGAACCAAGTGGTCTCCTATAACTAGGATCTCCTCCAACCGAGAACCGAAACTCTCTCGAGCTCTGACCCTGTCCTGAATAAATGGGGCGGTCAAATCTCCTGCCCGTAAATCGAGGAGCTGCACTAGTCACCGACTGGCTTGAATAGCTACAATATGACTGCCTCTGACCCCCTCTATACTCGCTAATAGCACCAACATATCTGGCTTTTTTACTCTGCCCCCTGTCAACATTACGCTGATCTTGGTTCGGTCGCTGCTGCTCTTCTAAATTCTGGGCATGGGCCTGTATGCGGGAAATGTCCATCCCTTTAGCGGAGCGAAGTCGTCAAACAATCTTTAAACAAATGTGGCCCTAAGCCACTCACAAATCGATGTACTGTCTCCCATATCGGCTACCATAGTCGAGCATATCTAGCCAATGAATTAAAGTAAAAAAGCGTACTCCCGGCACTCCTATTCCTCGTTTCCCCGACCCCGTAATTCTTGAATTGATCAGCTCTGGCCCGACGAACCTCGGGTGGAAAATAATGACGGATGAAAGCATTCACGAACTCTTGCCACACCGGGGGAGGTGCGTTTTCCCCTCTTGAAGAAATTCAATTATTGTACCAAAGAGCGCACATCACGGAGCCTATAGGATGCCAATTCTACGGACTCAAAGATCGAAGTATGGATGATCCTCAACATCCTCAACATTTCATCTATAAAAACCTTGTGGGTCCTCATCCGACTTTGACCCAAAAAATTTCGGAGGATTCAAGCTCATAAAATCCCGGGCTCTTGCACTAACCGCTCTATCACTTGGGCCCGTACTCTGTCGTTGAGCCTGAGCAGCAACCAACTGAGTCAATAACTGAATGGCCTCAGTCATCTATTGACCCGAAGCACCCGGTGGAGGAACTGGAGGCACTGGAGCTGGAACTGAGGCCCCTTCATGCTCCTCTAGAACAGGCGGAGTGTGAGAGGTATGAGATGGAGCCTTATTATGGGACTCACCCTCCTCTATATGTACCGGTGGCTCCTGTTCAACCCACCACCCGTTGCGCCTTGCCCCCTCGGGCGGTCGTCGATTTCCTCTTTACCGCATCGCCGAAATCATAACACACAATTAGGGAAAAGGAATTCCTATAACGAAGCTCTATCACACGATCTATGGAGAAGAAAGACGGTCATTATTCCGAAATGCCCCGCAACCTCTTGTTTATAAGTGTGGCATGCTTCACACCTATAAACAAGACTCTACTGGACACGGCTCGTAGACACACCCTAGGACGGAACTGCTCTGATACCACTTTTATCACGACTCGACTAGTGGGCCATGACGGGTACCCGGAGCTGGCTACCGAGCACCACTCATCATGCTATCTATCATACTTAACCTAGACATATATCATTTTTAACATAAAAGTTTTCATAAACAAATTTCTAAATCTCCCCAAAACATGTATATATGTATAAGTCCACGAGGCCACAAAATGATGTACAAATATACACTGAAGAAGTCTCATAATATCTACAACCCACACACAGGTATCTACGAGCCTCTAACTGAAGTACTGAAGTCATAAGGACGGGACAGGACCCCGCCATGCCCCAAATGTGTGCACAAAAGAATATATCAATATGTAGCACCTCCGGAGTAGTGTGTCACACCCCGACCTTACTGGGGTGTGATGGGCACCCGACCCTCCTCAGAGTCGAGCGAACCCTTAAACGTTCGCGTTACTAAAACCTGTCATTTCGAAAATTTCTTAAATCATGGAACTTTTCGACAACAACACTCATTATCTGAAATTACATACTCGTTTAACATTTACAAATCATTCGCACTTCCCGACGCACTATCCACAGGACACTGTCTGCAAAGTCTCTAACATATGCTAAAAATCATGACACGAACACTTTGACTCGGCAACACTCCGAACTGAGGTGGAGCTCGCCAATCCCGCGGGGACAACTTCTAGCAAGTCTTCTCTTCATCTGGGTGTACCTGCGTGGCATGAAACGCAGCCCCCCCCGAAGAAGGAGGGTCAGTACGGAATATGTACTGAGTATGTAAAGCATTACTGAAGCGTAAATCAGAAAAGTACAACAGAAAGCAAGTTTAGGTTACCTGACATGAATTAAATATTTAAATAAAATAGTCCCTTCGGACGGCCGCTTCCGCACAACAATAATGATGGCCCTTCGGCCGCGCTCCGCATAATGAAAATGATGATAATAATAATAATAATAATAATAGTAATAATAATAATAGTAATAATAATAGTAATAATAATAATAATCCCTTCGGGTGTGCCGGTCCGAAAGATACGTCTATCCCGGCCCCATCGGACATGCGGCCCCGACGTAAAATGATGGCCCCTTCGGGCATGCCGGTCCAACATACGTCTATCCCGGCCCCATCGAACATGCCGGCCCCGACATAATCCTAGCCCGCCGGGCATGTCACTCGCGGCATACGGCTACCCCCGGCCCCATCGGGCATGCCACTCGCGACATAATACTAATCCTAACCCCTTCGGCATATTAATAATAGTAATAATAATAATAAAATATCGCGCCCCTTCGGGGTGGTTTTTAAAAAGTTTTATAAAATATCACACTCCCTTCGGAGTGGTTTTGTACGCACCCCCTTCGGAGTGGTTTTAGAAAAGCCTTAGAAAATAATATATCACACCCCCTTCGGAGTGGTTTTAGAAAATCTGAATAATAAGATATCACACTCCCTTCAGAGCGGTTTTTGAAAAGTTTTATAAAATAGCACACTCCCTTCGGAGTGGTTTTGAAAAGTTTTATAAAATATCACTTAATAGAGTCATTTATAGAAGTTCCAAGGCAATTTGATTACATTCCGGCAAGTTACGGATGTTTGAACACTTTTCTAACAACATATAAAGATTCTAGTTCAATCGCACTGAATGAATAGTGCTCCATTTCCGAGTTGGATTTCGATGAACAGAATAACCCCCGAGGCTCAAATTCAAGCCTAATACACCTAAGACATGCCAAAAGAAGGAGAGGGATAGCTTCACATACCTTTCGGACGTCTTATGCTCGTTCAATCTCGAATCCCGTTTCGTCCAGAATTTGCAAATGGTCATGTTTACCAATTGTCGATAGTAGACTTTTGCTTTCAAATCTTCCATCCTTCTCTTGTCTACAAAAATTTGGGCAGCATCTCCTCTGTAAATACACCGTCCCGAGAATTATGGCTCGGCCCATATCAACAACAACCCAACCAACAATCATAATAACAACATCCATAATCAATTCATAACGCATTCTAGGCAATTCGCGCCATATTTCAAGACAATTCAACAATAATGCGTTTCTTTCTTTCCAATTCTCATGCTATGTCCACAATTCCCTACATTTCCACACTAACTTCATAAGTATAAGAGAACATATTAGAACTATACTAACTTTCAAAACAGCCCGCAACAATTGCAACACCAACATAAGTCGTTAAACCTTCATTTTCACTACATAATCCGCAACGAACAACCACCAAAATGCAACATAAAATTAGTTCACCATACCTATACCAATTCAGCCCATATTCGGCCACAACACAACATCCAACATTCCATGAGTTTCATTCATTTTCTATGCATTACAACAACACAAGAACATGCTAAATTCAATTAGTCCTTCATCCCTATACAATCCAACACACACGGCCACAACTTCATCTTCCATATTCCATGATTTCCATTCATTTCCATGCATCTCATTCATCTCACACATACTCAAATTACTCATGAAACATGAAAGAATAACATGAGACCATACCTTTTCCTTCACCTTTGCCTCTCGGCTAGGCCTTGATTCTTGCAAAACGAATGGTTTTCTTGTTCCAACAACTAGCTCATGATGATAAGGACCTTCCAAAGGGTTGAAAAGCTTGAAGAACAAAATTTTTCTAATCACTTTGCATAGGGGCTGTTCGGCCAGCCCCCATGGCCGACTGCTTCCTCTCTTTTTTTTTTCTTATCTCATTTGTTCTTGAAATTTCCATGGTGAAAATGATGCCTTCATGACTCACACACATATATATATATAATAGAGGCACACATGGCCGGTCATGTGCCTCTTATTTTCCTCCAAATTTCTTCAATTCTCTAGAGTTTTCTAATTAATAAAAGATGAATTCCAAGCTTACTTATTCATCTTTCATCACATGCATTTTGCATTCATGTGGGCCATAGTCCACTTCAACTTGGATGACCACAAGACTTCTTCAACAAGTCATAAAATTTCAATTTCCAAATTCCAAATTTGCCCTTGACATTCCATGCCAATAATACTTACAAGCAACTTGCACTCTAAATCAAAGTCGGAAACTAGCCTTGTCCTCAACTTCCCGCCATTGTCCTAAGATATCCAACTGTACAAAATGCGAGGTGTAACAGTGAAGTGCTCCTGTGTAGCTGCTTGTAGGCTCCTATGAATCTGTACCACCTCCCTGTCTACCTGTGGGCATGAACACAGTGTCTATAAAAGAAGGGACGTCAGTACGAATAATGTACTGAGTATGTAAGGCATATATGATAACATGATAAGGAATTATAGAAAACATAAGAAGAAAGTATAACTACAACTGCTTGCTTCTTGAGGTGGAATCATGCATGCTCATTTTTATTTTTAAAACATATCATACATACATACGTAAGCTGTCTGAATTAATCACATCATTAGCCCGCGTCCGGGGTAATCATTTCACGCCGCCCACTAGTGGTGTCTGCCCATGCCATATAGACACGGTGTAATAAGCTGCCCGCCTTAGCGGTGCTGCCCGACCATCTAGGCACGGTGTAATCATCATTATACACTCAACATGAAGCATGCATAAGGGCCCAAGTAAAAGCTATAACTCTATTGGACTGACGTAAGGTCGGTAACCTCCTATTATCTTATGGGACCATCATATTCATCATGTCTCGCCTTGAAGGAACTAGCATTATGAGGTGAGGCTATCAATAATGAATAACGATCAAGGAAATCATACATCAAGATCATTGATCCCATAATAGCATCCTTTCATAAGCTTTAGAATCTCTAGACATAGAATCATCATTATCATCATCGGTATCATAATGCATCTCTATCTTTATCTCAGGAGGAGCTCTTAATGATCATAGACTTGTAGCTTTCGGGATGTAAGAAAGTCATGGAAAGGAGGGGAAATCATGTTGTAAGAGTCATGCCTTATAAAGAAGAGGGAATAGCCTTAGATACCTTTACGTCTCTTTAACTTTATCGACTAACACTTTCCTTCCAAGCTCACAATTCTACATACAAGAGAGTTCATACTAAGGTTAGATCATAGAACATACACTTAAGTTCAATTTAGAGCAACTAAAGGGCTAACGGAATTTGGGCAGCCTTTTCCCTATTTCTCTAACTTTCACCATATCATAAAATAACTCCCAAAGCATACTATCAACATCCATAATATCATATTCGAGTAATTATATTCGATTTAACATCAATGCCCATCAAAATCTCCTTTTTAAGTTGTACCATAGTCATCTTCCTCACTACAACACCCATGGCTTCTCCAATTTAATTCTTTTCCTTTCTAAGGGATCACTAAACCTTTACATCCATCCAACCATATAATTAAGATGAAAAACATACAGTATATTCAAGGGATCTTCTCTCCGTCTGAGCTTTCAAAGATATACCGACCGTAGGCATCTGACCATCAGATGCCGTAGGTCGTCTTCTAACATTACCGACATTTCGGGTTTTCAACAATTTCACATAAGATAAAAGCTCTTTTCAGGCAATCCCGCATAAAAGAAAGGCTACTGACTTGGCTGATTCAATAAGGGAAAAAGGCATCCATTCAAACTGCTCCCATTCCTATGTTGACACCAAAATTGTCGGCCTACGAATGTGGTTTCGATCCTTCCGGTGATGCCAGAAGTCGTTTTGATATAAGATTTTATCTTGTTTCCATTTTCAAGGAGAGCGGAAGATAACGAAAGGGAGACAAGGTCCTAACTCTACCCAACCCAGCTCAACCCCCTTCAAGATCAAGTTCACTCCAACTTTGTAAGGAATCAAGAACAATCACTTTCCTTGGATTACCTTGGGGTGTAAATGATGATTCCCTCTTTAGATCGTTATGGAAATGTGTAGAGTGGTATGGAACCTTGAAGAACTACTTGTAAATATCTAGAGAGGCTAATAAATAAATGGGAGGAGTTACAAATGAACTTAGGGTCGTTTGAGATTTAAAAAGGTGGCATGTTCGCCCCCCGGTCGAGTTGGCGGAGAGTATGCGACCTTGCACGCTGAGTGTGCTGTCGCACACTCTCCCCTCCACTTAGTGGAGATGCTAGGTAGTGAGCTCTCTAATTTTGGAGAGTTGGCACACAATGTATGGCTCAGCACACTCAGTGTGCGGGCACACACTGCCCTATTTTGCCCGGTTTCACGAAATCGTGCTCTCTTTGATTCGTTTGACCTCCAATCCTTATGAAACCTCCTTGGCACTTATATAAAACTTCATTAACCATCCAAGAGGTTATGCTAAGCAATTCTTAACTCAAATGATGTGAAATTCTCCCAAACAAGACTCTACCTTAACTTTCTTCGACGAACTTGTACCCTTTTGCCTCAAATGTCTTTGGAATCTTAATTAGAATTATTAAGTATCCTTTCTTACTTGTAGGAAATTCAAGTACACCTTAACTTGTGTTATTCTAATCGCCTCACGACAACCCAAAGTTCCGAGGTGTAACAGTTACACCTCATACTTTTGTACATTAAGCATCTTCGTGAGTAGGTGGTTATAGATTTGGAGAGCGGAATTATCTTCAAGGTTTATAAGGTTAGACGTGATCTACTTGAGTATACAAAGATTTAAGTTCATGTTTGGTATGTGTTGGAAGGATTAAGGGATAAACGAACCGAACAGAATATGTTTCATCGAAGTTGTGTTTTGGGAAGTGGAAATCCGGACCGTACTTTGGAATACGGTCTGTACTTCAATAGGCAGAGAGGGAAAAAGATTTATTGGGAAATATGATCCATATATATATACGGCCAGTATTTTGGAACGTGTATATATATATATATATAGCCAGTATTTATTTTACCGTATTTATGTCGGTCTCAACTCTTTTTTTTAAATATATTTCATATACTTCTCATTTTATCTCATATTCTTCATTTTCCCTGACCTCTAACGTTCTATAAAACCTCTCCAACATATCTAATCAATTACTAAGTGAAATCAAGGATCAAAAGAGAAGATCAAGTGCCTAAATTTCTGAAGTGTTGTTGAAGCTTGTTTCTCCTTCTTATAGAAGCATTGGAGGATACTTCAAGGTGAAGTGATCTTGGAATTGAAGTGTTCTTGAGCTCCAAAGGTAAGATTCCGTCTTATTTTCATGTTTATGAGTTTATATGATGGTTATGTTAAGTTTTGAGGGAAAAAAGTTGGAGAGAAGGTTCAAATATGAACTTGAGTTTATGTTGAGTTATAAACTAACTTGAGTCATGTTGTTAATGTGTTTTTGAGCTAAAACCTTGTTGTAAGGATAGTAGTTGGTGTTGAGATTGTATTGAGAATGTTATACTTGGTATAATTGGAAGAAGAAAGTGTATAAGTGTCGTATACAAAGTGTATATTGGGCTGTTTTGATGAGAATCTTGGAGTGAGTAGTGATGTGAAATTAAAGAGACTTATATGAGGCTATTGTTATGTTGTTGGCTGTCAGGTGTGCTGTAATGACTAAAGAGATTGGAGCACTAGTCCGACAGATTCATTGTGAGATTCTGTTGACGACTTGAGGTATGTTAAGGGTAACTTTTCTTCTCTTGGCAGTATCCATAAGAATAAAACGTAAATGTAACGCTACTCCATAATGACTCTATTCTTAGCAGCTAGGGATGTTCTATGTTGATTCATGCTCTAGTAATATTTTTCTTAGCAAGCTCTTCTCTACATGTTATATGCTTCATAGAGTCACTTATTTATGGAAATACTATCTCATAACGATGTTTGGAGGTGTAACGACCTTACGTCATTCTAACGGATTCAGGATGCACTCTTACCATGTTCATGCACTGCATATATATTTTTGTATATGTGTGTGTGTATATATATGTATATGTATATATACTGTGACCCCACGGGCATTATATATGCGTATACTCACATTATATCTATATGGGGTATGGGGAAGGTTACGGCGTTATATGCGCAATACCACCTGATTAGCTGGTCATATGATGATGATTATGCCTACAGACGCTGATATGATACGATGGGATGCCCGCAGAGGCTTTATAGGCATTATATACGCATACATATATGTATGGGCAGGTGTTATATACGCATATGTACGGTACTTATGTATGTCATTGGCCCTCAGAGGCAGTTCAGATGTACAAGTTGCATTCCTTTTATCCCATGTACTTTTATGTCTTCTTATGTTACATTCATGCCTTACATACTTAGTACTTTGTTCGTACTGACGCCCCTTTCGCCTGGGGGACCCTGCGCTTCATGCCCGCAGGTTCAGGTAGATAGGTTGACGATCCGCCTAAGTAGGTTGTCATCCAGCTAATATTGGAGCACTTCACTTGTCTTAGAGTCGCTGTCGTGTTTTGGTACGTTATGTATTTTTGTTGTACATACGGGTATAGCGGGGCCCTATCCCGACCCTATTATGTCATGTACTCTATTAGAGGGTTGTAGACAGTTGTAGTATAGTTAGGCATTTTATGGCCCCTCGGCCTATATTTTGTTGTATAGTTGTCTATGGTGGCCTTGTCGGCTTGTACAGTTTTGCCAGCGTGGTTATATATGAATGTCCTTTGAGCTCGCTCCTTTTCAATATATTTCTCTTATGATCTAGTAGGTCACTATCTGACGACCCTAGTGGTCTACCTTTGTATATGATTATGATATGAAATCATGATTAGCGGTGCTCGACAGGTGGGGCCCGGGTGCCGGTCATGACCCTCCAGTTTGGGTCGTGACAAACTTGGCATCAGAGTAGTTCTATCCTAGGGTTGTCTACAAGTCATGTCAAGTAATGTCTTTATTATGGGTGTGTCATGCATAACACTTACAAACAAGAGGCTATAGGGCATTTACGAAGGTTGTCCTTCTTTCTCATCCTTTTACGTGCGTTAGATCCGTATTATCAGGATTTCTTTTCTGATAACGTGTCCTGATTTCAGCGATGCCTATAACAAAGAGAGTTTTAACTAGCTAGAGAGGCAAGGCTGTGACAGATGAGGGTACCAATCGGGTGCCACTGATAGATACGGCCCAGGGTGAGTCCTAAAGTAAGGCCCCATCTCGATCTTTTCAGAACCCTTCCATTCCAGAGGGGTCTAGAGGGGCTGCAGCTACAACACCCCCAGTTCCTCCACATGATACACCCAGCCAAGAGATGCGAGATGCTATTTCGGTTATTAACTCAGTTAGTGTCCGCTCAGGCCGAACGTCAGGGCACGGGTACTAGTTATGCTGATAGGGCTGTTAGTGCCAGGGTTCGAGACTTCATTAATTTAGACCGTTCAGTATTTACAGGATTGAAACCGGATGAGGACCCGCAGAATTTTATTGATTGGATGCAGAGGACATTGAGGGTGATGCATGCTTCTGACACTGAGTCAGTAGAGTTAGCCTCCTACCGTTTGCAGGATGTTGTCGTTCAGTAGTATGAGACTTAGGAGTTGTCGAGGGGGACTAATGCACCTCCAGTAGTATGGCAGGAGTTCATAGAGGCTCTCTGTTAACACTACCTGCTAGCGGAGACCCGAGGGTCTCGAGTTGATAGATTTCTGAATCTACGCCAGGGGAATATGAGTGTTCGGGAGTATAGTCTTCGCTTTAACTCACTACCCAGGTATGCTCCCACGATAGTAGCATGGAGGATCAGGTACACCGGTTTGTGATTGGACTTGGGCCGCATTTGATTAATAATTGCATGACGGCCTCACTTCAGGAAGGTATGGATATTTCTCGTATTCAAGCATATGCTCAGGGCTTAGAGGAGCGGACGAAGCAACAGCGAGCTGATCAAGAGCGTGATAGGGACTAGAGTAAGAGGGCTAGATCTTCTAGTTCCTTTGGTGAGTACCGGGGTGGTCATAGGCAGTAGTTTTCTAGGCATCCAACCTATTCAGCGGCTAGTGCATCTTCGCAGTTTCCAGGACCGAGATTTGACCGACCTATTTATTTTGAGTCAGGCCAAAGTTTCATGTCTTTTGATTCCCAATCCAAGGATGATTCCATCCAGATGAAGCCATCTCTACCGCGATGCACTCATATGGTAAGTTTCACGGTGGACAGTGTCGTTTGGGTTCAGATGTGTGTTATACTTACAGTCATCCATGCCACATTATGCGAGATTATCTATCGAGAGATGTCGGAGGTGTAGTTTAGTCGACAGGATCTGCAGTTGGTTCCTCATCATCGGTACTCCCTTTTGGGAGGGTTCTTAGACATCATCCAGCCGTGGTAGAGGCAGAGGTGGAGTGTCCAGCTCAGGTGGTCCTCAGAACCGCATCTATGCATTGGTTGGTCGGCAGGATCTTGAGTCATCACCAGCTATTGTTAAAGGTATATTATCAGTCTCCTCCCATAATGTGTATGCATTGATAGATCCAGGCTCTACTTTATAATATGTCACTCCTTTTATTCTTTGGCAAGTTTGCGATAGAACCTGAGAAGATTAGGCCTTTTGAGGTGTCTACACCTGTTGGAGACCTGATAATAGCTAGAAGAGTATGCAAGAATTGTGTAATTATAGTATGTAATCGACATACCGTAGCATATTCTATTGAGTTGGATATGGCAGACCTTGATGTTATTATGGGTATGGATTGGTTGGCTTCCTGTTATGCAAACGTTGATTGTAGAACAAAGATGGTTCGATTTCAGTTCCCAGGAGAGTCAGTTCTGGAATGGAAGGAAGATGATCATAAAGGGTTGTATTAATCACTTTGTTCGAGTTCAAAATGCAGAAGCAAAACCACCAACCTTTCAGTCTGTTCCAGTGGTTAATGAATTCCCAGGTATATTTCCAGATGAACTTCCAGGCATTCTGTAAGTGGGAGATTGACTCTGCTATCGATGTGCTACCAAATACTTAGGCTATATCTATTACTCCTTATAGGATGGCCCCTGCCGAGTTGAAGGAATTAAAAGAGCAGTCAAAGGATTTGCTCGAGAACGGCTTCATTAGGCCTAGTACGCCATCCTGGGGAGCACCGGTGTTATTTGTAAGGAATAAAGATGGCTCGCTGAAAATGTATATAGATTACAGATAGCTGAATAAGGTGACGATAAATAAAAAGCATCCGTTTCCAAGGATTAATGACTTATTTGATTAGTTGCAGGCTGCCAGATGTTTTTCAAAGATTGACTTGAGGTTAGGATCTCATCAGGTCAGGGTCAGAGAAAAAAATATTTCGAAGACAGCATTCTGGACCAAATATGGTCACTTCGAGTTACATGTGATGTCTTTTGGGCTGACTAATGCTCGAGCAATAGTGATAGATTTGATGAATAGCATATTTAGACCCTTCTTAGATCTGTTTGTGATTGTGTTTATTGCTGATATTCTATTCTACTCTCGATCAGAGGCTGAGCATGCAGATCATTTGTGTGTTGTGCTCAGGGTTCTTCAAGATAAGAAGTTGTATGCAAAGTACTGCAAATGTGAATTCGTGTTGAACTCTGTGGATTTCCTTGGACATATTGTATCAGGTGAAGGCATTAGGGCTGACACCTAGAAGATAAAGGTTGTGAAGACTTGGCCTAGACCGACGAAACCGACGGAGGTTCATAGTTTTCTGGGGTTGGTAGGATATTATAGGAGATTTGTAGAGGGCTTCTCCTCTCTTTCAGCACCATTGACGAAGCTGACTCAGAAGGCAGCTAAGTTTCAGTGGACAGATGCTTGTGAGCGGAGTTTTAGGAGTTGAAGAACAGACTGACTTCAGCACCAGTTCTGGCACTTCCAGAGTGATCAGAGGGGTATACTATCTATTGTGAAGCCTTGGGCATCAGATTGGGTTGTGTGTTGATATAGTACGGTAAGGTTATTGCTTATTCTTAAAGGCAGTTGAGGAAGCACGAGAAGAATTATCCAACCCATGACCTGGTTGCAGTGATTCATGCACTTAAGATTTGGAGACATTATCTATATGGCATCCACATTGATGTTTACACAGATCATAAGAGCCTTCAGTATATCTTTAAGCGTAAAAGAGTTGAATTTATGTCAAAGGTGATGGTTAGAGTTGTTGAAAGATTATGATATTGATATTCTATACCATCCAGGGAAGGCGAATATAGTAGCTGATGCCCTTAGCCTCATATCAATAAGTAGTTTGTCTTACTTGCAAGTAGAGAAGAGGGAGTTAGCTCACGACCTTCATCAGTTCACCAGCCTAGGAGTTCAATTATTGGACTCAGGCAATGCAGGAGTCACAGTTCAGGATACAGCAACATCATCCTTAGTAGCTGAGGTTAAGGAACACCAGTATGACGATCCTTCCTTAGTCGGGACGGGGAGATAGCCCCATAAAAAAGAAGTCACCTTTTGAGATTTTTAGAGACGGAGTTCTGAGGTATTGAGGCAGATTGTATATTCTGGATGTTGCAGGTTACGTCAACAGATCATGGCAGAAGCTCATTATTCCTGCTACTTTATTCATCCAGGGTCGACTAAGATGTACCATGATATCAGAGAGATTTACTGGTGGAATGGTATGAAGAAGGATATAGTAGAGTTTGTGGCTCAATGCCCTAATTGTCAGCATGTAAAGATTGAGCATCAGAAGCCTGGTGGACTGTTGCAGGACATAGAGATTCCAACCTAGAAATGGAGGCGATTAATATGGATTTCATTACAGGCTTACCTCGTTTCCAACGCAGGTTTGATTCGATATGGGTGATTGTTGATAGACTTACAAAGTCAGTACATTTTCTACCTGTCAGGACTACTTATTCCGCCGAGGATTATACGAAGTTGTATATTAAGGAGATAGTGCGACTTCATGGTGTTCCAGTATCTATTATTTCAGACAAAGGTGCACAGTTTGACTAACTTCTGGAGATATGTCTAGAAAGCCTTAGTATAGCATTCCATCCCCAGACAGACGGGCAGGTTGAACATACTATTCAGACGCTCGAGGATATGCTACAAGCATGTGCGATGGACTTTGGAAGTAGCTGGGATGATCATTTGTCGCTAATTAAGTTTGCGTAAAATAATAGCTACCATTCCAGTATCCAAATGGCCCCTTATGAGGCCCTATATGGCCGGAAGTGTAGATCTCCTATCGGATGGTTCGAGGTTGGAGAATCAAGGTTGATAGGGCCTGAATTGGTCTAACAAGCGGTGGAGAAGGTTAAGCTCATTCAGGAGAGGTTACTAGCAGCTCAGACTCACCAGAAGTCTTATGTAGACAATAAAAGACGAGACTCGGAGTTCTAGGTAGATGACTGGGTATTCCTGAAGGTGTCGCCTATAAAAGGTGTCATGAGATTCGGTAAGAAGGGAAAGCTTAGCCCTAGGTACATCGGGCCATACAGGACTATACGTAGAGTAGGTCGAGTAGCCTATGAGCTAGACCTACCTTCACACTTGGATTTTGTACATCCAATATTCCATGTATCCATGCTCCGTAAGTGCATTGGAGACCCTTTCAGAGTTGTACCCGCAGATGATGTCCAGATTACAGAGCATTTATCATATGAGGAAGTCCCTTTTACTATCATAGATCCTTAGGTTCGTAGGTTGTAAACCAAAGATGTAACTTCTGTAATAGTACTCTGGAGGAATAGGAATGTAGAAGAGATGACTTGGGAAGCAGAGGAAGATATGAAGTCTATATATCCTCATTAATTTCTGACCCTAGAGCAGACGCAGGCCACGACACCATCGTCTTCAAGTATGTATTAATTGTCAGTTACTCTTATTGATCGTGTGGGATCATTGTTGTTATTGATTGTTATAACCATGTATGGCATCATACTGTATTGTTGGGCTGTGTGGCAGGTTGGTAGTGATGTGATTATAGAGGAGACTCTGCCGAAAATTATGTAGACTTCTAAAAGTTTAACATTCTAGGACGAATGTTCCTAAGAGAGGGAGGATGTTACACCCTGTACTTTTGTACGTTAAGTAGCTTCGTGAGTTGGTGGTTATATAGTTGGAGACCGAAATTATCTTCGAGGTTTTATAAGGTTAGACGTGCTCTTCTGGAGTATACGAAGATTTAAGTTCATGTTTGGTATGTGTTGAATGGATTAGGGGATAAATGAATCGAAGAGAATACGCTTCGTCGAAGTTGTGTTTTGAGAAGTGAAAATACAGACCATACGTTGTAACACGGTCCGTACTTCAATAGGCAGAGAGGGTAAAATTTTTGTTGGGAAATACGGTCCATATATATGGACCACATATTTATATATATACACGACTAGTATTTTTTTTACTATATTTTATATCGGTAGGCTCTTTATTTTATATGTTTTGTATACTTCTCATTTTATCTCATATTCTTCATTTCCCATGACCTATAACCTTCTAGAAAACCCTCTCCAACATATCTAATTAATTCTTAAGTGAAATCAAGGATCAAAAGAGAAGATCAGGTGCCTAAAGTTTCTAAAGTGTTATTGAAGTTTGTTTCTCCTTCTTGTAGAAGCTTTGGAGGATACTTCAAGGTGAAGCGATCTTGGAATTGAAGTGTTCTTGAGCTCCTAAGGTAAGATGGAATCTTATTTTCATGTTTATGAGTTTATATGATGGTTATGCTAAGTTTGGAAGGAAAGAAGATGGAGGGAAGGTTCAAATATGAACTTGAGTTTATCTTTGAGTTGTAATCTAACTTGATTCTTGTTGTTAATGTGTTTTTGAGCTAAAATATTGTTGTAAGGATAGTAGTTGATGTTGAGATTGTATTGAGGATGTTATACTTGGTATAATTGGAAGAAGAAAGTATACAAGTGTCGTATACAAAGCATATATTGGGTTCTTTTGATGAAAATCTTGGGGTGAGTAGTGATGTGAAATTAAAGAGACTTATATGGTTGTTGTTATGTTGTTGGCTATCAGGTGTGCTGTAGTGACTAAGGAGATTGGAGTACTAGTCCGACAGATTCATTGTGGGATTATCTTTGACGACTTGAGATATGTTAAAGCTAACTTTTCTTCTCTTGGCATGATCCATAGGAACGAAACGTTAACGTAATGCTACTCCATAATGACTCTATTCTTAGCAGCAAGGGATGTTCTATGTTGATTCATGCTCTAGTAATATTGTTCTTAGCAAGTTCTTCTCCAGATTTCATATGCTTCATAGAGTCACTTTCTTATGGAAATGCTCTCTCATAATGATGTTCGGAGGTGTAACGACCTTACGTCACTCCGACGGATTCAGGATGCACTCTTATCATGTTCATGCACTACATATCTATATGTATGTGTGTGTGTGTGTGTGTGTGTGTGCATATACGGATTCAGGATGCGCTGTTATCATGTTCATGCACTGTATATATATGTATATATGTGTGTGTGTGTGTGTGTGTGTGTGTATATATGGATTCAGGATGCACTGTTATTATGTTCATGCACCGTATATATATGTATATGTGTGTGTGTGTTTATGTATATATATATATATATATATATATATATATATATAAATATATACTGATTCAGGATGCACTCTTATCATATTCGTGCACCGCATATATATACACACACACACTATGACCCCACAGGTGTTATATACGCGTATACTTATATTATATCTATATGGGGTATGGGGAAGGTTACGGCGTTATATACACACTACCACCTGATCAGCTAGTCATATGATGATGATTATGCCCATGGAGGAAGTAGATATGATATGATGGATGCCACGCGGAAACGATAGGCATTATATACGCATACATATATGTATGAGAAGGCGTTATATACATATATGTATGGTACTTATGCATGTCATTGGCCCTTAGAGGCAGTTCAGATATACAAGTTGCATTCCTTTTATCCCATGTACTTTCGTGTCTTCTTATGTTACATTCATGCCTTACATACTCAGTACTTTGTTTGTACTGACGCCCCTTTTGCCTGGGGGACGATACGCTTCATGCCCGCAAGTTCGGATAGCGAGTTCGACGATCCGCCTCGTGAGTTGCGTCCCAAAATGATATTAGAGCACTCCACTTGTCTCAGAGTCGCTGTCGTGTTTTGGTACGTTATATATTATTATTATTATTGTACATAAGGGTATAGCGGAGCCCAGTCCCGACCTTTTTATGTAATGCACTATATTAGAGGCTTGTAGACAGTTGTAGTACAGTTAGACGTTGTATGGCCCCTCGGCCTATACTTTGTTATATAGTTGTCTATGGTGGCCTTATCATCTTATCTGATTTTACGGGCCGCGGTAACATACATATGTCCGTCAGTTCAGCCCTTTTTCGCAGATTTCTCTTATGATCTAGCAGGTCGCCATCTGACGGCCCTAGTGGTCCACCTTTGTGAATGATTATGATATGAAAGTATGATTGCCAAGTGCCTGTCATGGCCCTTCGGTTTCGATCGTGACACTCTAAAACCTGAATAGTTCTCTCGGACTTACCATCGATCTGCAGGGCAAAAGTTGTACTAAGATCTAACTGAGTCCCCAATTCCTTCTGCAAAGCCCTCCAGAAATGGGAAATGAACTGAGTGCCTCCGTATAAAATGATGAATATAGGCACACCATGCAATCTAATGATCTTTCTAATGTAGATTCTGGCCAACTTCTTCGCGTTGTAGCTAGTCTGAACTGGAATGAAGTGTGCAACAATAAACTAAATGGCATCAAACTTTCCCAAAGTCTTCGGTAGACCAACCACGAAATCTATAGCTATCCTCTCCCACTTCCACTCGGGAATGGGCATTTTCTAAGTCACACTACTCGGTTGTCGGTGCTCATACTTAACCTGCTGGAAATTCAAACACTGAGATACAAAATCTACAATGTCCCACTTCATCCGACCCCACCAGTAATGTTGTCTCAAGTCACGATACATTTTTGTAGCACCAGGATGAATGGAGTATCTGGAACTGTGATCCTCTCACAGAATCAATTGAATCAAATTGGCAACTTGAGGCAAGCAAATGCGCCCCTTAATCCTCAACATACCCTCCTCATCAAGAATAGCCTTCTTAGCTTCTCCACTTAGCTCCTTATCCCGAATCTTACACAATTTCGCATTCTCAAACTGTTGACCCTTAATCTGCTCCAAAAGAGATGACCTCGCCTCAAAACAAGCTAGAACCTTGCCAGGTTCCGAAATATCGAGTCTCACCATACTATTAGCCAAACAACGAACCTCCATGGCTAAAGGCCACTTTACTACAATCAAACGCATCAAGCTACCCATACTCACCGCCTTTCGGCTCAACGTATCAGCTACCACATTAGCCTTTCCCAGATGATACAGAATGGTCATGGCATAATACTTGAGCAACCGTATCCACTCTTACGCCGCTCGACCCGCATCCTCCACCGAACACATGCTGAAGACTACGATAATCCATGAATACCTCACAATGGACTCCATTTAATTAATGCCTCCAAATCTTCAATGCAAAGTCTACCGCCGCCAACTCTAAGTCATGAGTGGGGTAGTTCTTCTCATGGACCTTCAACTACCTTGAAGCATACGTGATCACCTTACCCTTTTGCATCAACACGCAACCCAAGCCAATACGAGAAGCATCATGATAAACAGTGAAGTCCTTACCCTTCACAGGTAAAGCCAAAATCGAAGCTGAAGTTAATAAAGCCTTGAGCTTTTAAAAGCTCTCCTCATACTCATCGAAATACTGAAAGGGCGCATCCTTCTGAGTCAAATGGGTCAAATGAGAATCAATAGATGAGAATCCCTTCACAAACCGACGATAGTAACTCGCTAAGCCGAATCTCGATCATAGAAGTAGGCCTAGCCCAATCACGAACTACCTCAATCTTCGTGAGATCAATCATAATCCAATCCTTAGACACGACATGTCCCAAAAATTATACGGAACTAAGCCATAACTCACACTTGGAAAACTTGGCATACAACTTCTTCTCCTTTAACAACCCTAGAACTATCCTCAAATACTTCTCGTGCTCTTCCTTACTCCTTCTCGTGCTCTTCCTTACTCCTCGAGTAAACCAAGATGTCATCGATGGAAACAATCACGAAAGAATCCAAGTAAGGCTTGAAGATCCCATTCATCAAATCCATAAACGCTGCAGGGGAATTGTTAAGCCTGAAAGACATCACAAAGAACTCATAATGCCCATAATGGGTCCTGAAGGATGTCTTTGGAATATCTTTGGCTCTAATCTTCAAGTGGAGATAGCCTAATCTCAAGTCGATCTTAGAAAAGACCGACACACCCTAAAGCTGGTCAAACAAGTCATCAATGTGGGGTATCTGATACTTGTTTCGAATAGTAACCTTGTTCAATTGCCGATAATCGATACATATCTGCATGGAACCATTCTTCTTCTTCACGAACAACACAGGAGTACCCCAAGGGAAAACGCTAGTTCGGATGAACCCCTTACTCAGCAAGTCTTGCAATTGCTCCTTCAACTCCCTCAACTCTACCGGAGCCATACAGTAAGGTGAAATAGAAATAGGCCGAGTTCCTAGCTCCAAGTCGATGGAAAAGTCAATATCACGATCAGGAAGCATACCAGGCAAGTTTGTGGGAAAGACCTCTGAAAACTCGCTAACTAAAGGAACAAATGCTAGGGAAGGAGTCTCCGCACTCGCATCCCTAATATGAGTTAAGTACGCCAAACACCCCTTACCCACCAACTTCTTCGCCTAAAGGAAAGATATAATCTTCTTAGGAGTAGGGCTAGGAGTACCCTTCCATCCTTCCATTCTAATCTAAGAATGCCTGGAATAGCCAACGAGATTGTCTTGGCGTGACAGTCTAGGATCGCGTGGTAGGGAGACAACTAACTCATACCCAATATTACATCAAAATCTACCATATCAAGGATCACCAAGTCCACCCACGTACCATAACCTATTAAAGTAACCGTACAAGACTGATAGACTCGATCTACTACCACAGAATCTCCGACCAGAGTAGACACATGAATAAGCACGTCAAGAAGATTAGAAATCATATCCAAACCAGTAGAGAAATTGATAACAACGAGGTTAGGGATATCTCAAATTTAGAATTAAAATATTAAAAGGGAGGAAGCAAATATAATTATAAAAAAAAAAAGGAATCTGAAAACTAGAAAATAAAAGATATAGGAAATCCAAAGGACCAAGAATTTCTAAGAACGTAAGTTCTAAAGATTGAAAAGATCCAAGTAACACCGAATTAGTTATTGGATAAACCAACGCCTTTACTTGAGAAACGAATCAAACTTAGAATTCGGATCTTGGCCGCTTCCTGAGTAACGTTAGACAACAATTAGTATGTATACTAATCTTTTTTTTAGGGGGGGGGACCACCCAGTTTCAAAATCAAAACCTGGGTGGTATTTTATTAATTGTGAAAAAGACTATAATGAGGGGGGAACTTAAACCTTACCCCATGAAATATGAGATTGGACATTTCCAGTTTTATGCATGTTTATATACAGTGGTCTATGTAAACTATATGATGCATAATCCTAGGGGCGGGGGGAGGCGGTTGCCTAATGTAAAGGAACTAGATGATGCATCTTTTGCCTAAGTATAGATTCCCTTCACCACTTATTTTTAGTTAGTGGTAACTGGAAGCTATATTACAATTTGACTAATGCATTTTACCTAAGCTACTGATCTGTCAAAAATTCAAGGGGGCTCAAATTGGAAATAATGACTGTTTTGAGGCCTTGTTCTGATTGTAGGGAGGCCCCATCTATCAATGTTGATTATACCTCTAACTTGTCTTGGAAGGTCTTGATACTTGTTGTAGATCACAGAGTCATTAATGGAGTGTCTGAGTTGAGCTAGCTTATCAGCAGCTTGATTGGCTTCCCTTAAGCAGTGTTTAATCTGCAAATGATTTTGGGCAACAAATCTCTATATCCAAGTTACTATTTGGATAATATTCCATGGGGACTTAAATCTTTCCTTGGATGGCCTGTACTAGGAGTAGAGAATCAGCTTCCAACATAATATTGTTCCATCTATTACTTAAGCACCATTCAACTCCAAATTTCAAAGCTTGGGCTTCAGCCCAGTTACTAGTGCTTTTGCCCAAGTTGATGCTGTATGCAGCTATAAGTTTGCCATTTGCAGTTCTGATTATCCCTCCACCTCCACAGTTCTCTCCTCTACAGCTTCCATCACTATTTAATTTAATAAGTTATGTAGGAGATGGATACCATTTCACCACTTTGATACTCTTCTTGTTATAGATGTAGCTTATATTATTGTAGATAGTATACCAATCCATTTCCTTGTTGATGAGAGGAAACTAAGTGTATATAGTTTGCATCAGCTGAGTAGTGATAGCCTTCATTGATTGGTTGTTGTTGAATTTAATAAAACTAAATCTGAGATTACATCTAACCCTCCATATTTCCCAGCACACAACTTGAGGTAGAATTTCTTTGACCAGTTTTGCAACTGGATTCCTGGTATGTAAATTCCAGCAGTTGACCATAATTTGCCTTAGTGGGATATTTTGAACTTTGATTCCTATAGGGTGACAGGTTCTTTTCCATAGTTCTTGAGCTACCTCACTTTATCCAAAAAGATGTTCCACAGTTTTAATTTTGTGATTAGCACAACAGCAACAAATGGAGGGCCCATGTATTTGGAGTTTGCCAATATTGTCATCTGTGGACAGCCTATTTTTCACCACTCTCCAAAGATGGAAGTTGATCTTGTTAGTAACATTTTTGTGCCAAATTCTCTTATCATGCCAATCACCTTCTGCTTTTTTTCCTGAGAATATTCCATGCAGATGTTATGGTAAACTTGCCTGCTTGATTAGGAGCCCAGATTGCCTTATCATCTTTACCAGGAGTGAAGTTGATGGTGATGTGTTGAATTGCCATTTTTACAGCCCAAGGGACTCTGTACCCTGCTTTGTTCCAATGCCAAACTCCACCTTCATGCACTTTATTTAGTTTTATGTTGTTAGGAATTATGTCTTCTAGTAGTAGTTTATACAAGGCACCCTTCCTAGTCCAGTTATTATACCAAAAGGCTATCTATCCTTGCCCAATATGCCAGAAGATATTCTCTTCTAGTAGTGCTTTTATCCTACACATGGCTCTCTATATTTGTGATTGTGCTCCAATTACTTTTCTGATCACAAGGTTGATTCTTGAACAATATTTTGCAGTTATGTAGTCCTTCCATAAAGACTCTTTGGTTATTAGGTTCCACCATTGCTTTGCTATGAAAGCATTGCTTACATCTCTCAAGCATCTGAACCCTACTCCCCCTTCTTCATATGGCAGACACATACTTTCCCATTTTGACCAGTGATGTTTTTTAATGTCCTCAGATCCATTCCATAAAAACCTGTTGATAGCTCCCTCTAATTGCTCAAAAGTTCCTTTATGGGCTTCATAGCTGCTAACATATGCACTGGCATTACCAACAGAACATGTTTGATTAGAATAATCCTACCTCCAGTGGATAGGAATTTAGCATGCCAAGAGTGGATCCTCTTTGTGATAGTCTGGACCATTTCTGAGAAAAATACTATCTTCATTCTTCCCACAAACAGGGGGCAGCCAAGATACTTGATTGGCCAATCTTTTTTGTTCATCCCTGTAAGGTGTTTGACCCAGGGAATTAGTTCTATGTTGGCTTTTGGAGAGACAGCTACATAGCTTTTTTTTTTGTTGATCTGTTGGCCTGAAACACTCTCATACACAGTTAGTATCTTCAAAACCTTCCTAATATCAGAGGGCTTACCTGATGTAAATAATATTATGTCATCTGCAAATGCCAGATGTGTGATCATTGATCCTTTTTTTTGGTTTGTAGTATGCTGTGTAGTTCTCATTTGCAGCAAGGTTGTTTAGCATTCTAGATACAAGTTCATAATATATAATGAACAGTGCAGGGGATAGAGGGTCCCCTTGCCTTAACCCTCTATTAGATCTGAAGAAACCATTTCTGGTTCCATTCAATACTATGGTGTACCAATTATTGGAGATATGCCTATATACTAAGTCAATCCATTTTTCATTAAAGCCAAACTTCCTCATTATTCTGCATAGATAGGGCCAAGAGACCCTATCATATGCTTTAGTCATGTCCAACTTTATCACTATGTTCTCATGCAAGTTAGATTTAAAAATATCTTGAACTAGCTCCTAAGCTAACAGTATATTATCAATTATAGACCTTCCCTATACCAACCCACTTTGGTTAGGGGAGATAATGATAGGCAGAATATTACTTATTCTATTAGCAAGAATTTTAGCAATGATTTTACTAATAGTGTTACATAAGGTTATAGGTCTAATGTCAGAAAAGGATTGGGGTTGGGCACATTTAGGAAGCATTATGAGGCAAGTATGTGACACATACCTTGGTACTGGAGAACCTTCAAAAAATTCTTTAATAGCACCATATAGTTCTGGCAGAATGATGTCTATGCAGGTTTGATAAAATTTTGAACCAAACCCATCAGGGCCTGGTGCACTCTCAAGGTCAATGTCTTTGATAGCATTTCTTACCTCTTGTTGGGTTGGTAAGGTAGTTAGCATGGTGTTCATTTTATCTGAAATCATCTGAGGGATTATATCCAAATTACTATAGCATCCCTTGTCCTTCTAATAAATGAAAAGCTCCTTAAAATGTCTAATGCCTTCATTAGCTATGTTTTGCTGTCCTTCAATTCTATGCCCTTCTCTATCGTAAATGCTATGGATGTTTAACCTTCTTCTTCTATCTTTGATTACTTTGTGAAAATAAGAAGTATTCTTATCTCCATCTTGTAACCATTTTGCCTTTGCCCTGTGCCTATAAATTTCATCTTGGCATTTTAGTAGCCTGATGAAATCTGGCTTAGCCTTATTGAGTTTGGACCTGTTTTCTTCATTAGTATTATCCAACAGTTCCTTCTCTAGCATGCTGATATGGTTCTCGACCTCTTTTACATCCCTAAAGATGTCACCAAAGGCCTCTCTTGACTATGTACTAAGCTTTGAAGCCACTGCCTTTATCTTGTTGTGAAGTTGCCACATTGAATTTCCTTGTGTTGGAGTACTCCAGGCTTCCTAGACCACTTCTATGAAGTCCTTATGTCCTGTCCATATATTGAGAAACTTGAAATACCTTACATGAGTAGTTACCACTCTTTCTATATTGACTAGTAGGGGAGCATGGTCTGAGTTTGTTTTTGACAAGTGTGTGACTTTAGTTACATTGAATTTGTCCATCCAATCCTCATTGACCAACAGTCTATCTAATCTCTTCCATATGGTTCTTGGGTGCCCCCAGTTGTTACACCATGTGTACTGTGCACCACTATATCCCGCATCAATAAGCCCACATTATGTAAGACACTCTAAGAAATCCATACTTTTCTGCATATTATAGGTTGCACCCCCTTGCTTCTCTTCAGGGAAAGAGATTACATTTAAGTCCCCTATCACCCCCGAAGGTCCCTTCAACCTTTCAGATAAGGCTTGAAGTTCCTCCCATAGGTTTTTTGAGAGGAACAGTACATTCAGCATACATACAGGTTAGATAAAAATTGATGCAGCTCTGGGTACATGAAATGTGGCAAGTAGTGTCTTTGTTGAGCATTATCAATAATATGGACATTTAGGGATGAGTCCCAAAAAAGCCATATTTTGTTATTGAGGTTATTGTGAGAGTGGTGGAACCCCTATCTCATTATGTATTTGATAATATGCTTAGCTTTCCTTTTAGGCTCCTCTATGCAAATGAAGGGAAGTTTGTACTGGTTTTTGAGGCTTTTCAGCCTCTCTCCAGCCCTCATTGTTTTTATGCTTCTAATATTCCAAGATAAAAATCTAAACATTAAGATAGTTAAGCGGGGGTTGTTTTGGCTCCTTTTTTGGAGCCTGGTTTGTCACTTTGGAGGATGCTAGTTCCTCTAGGTGACAAGTTGAAATTACTAGTGACCTCATCTGGGTTGATGCTAGTAGTATCAAAAGAAAGCTTTCTTCTCACAGCTGGATTGCCCTCTTTGTCAGGGGCAATCTCATTTCTCGCGTTGTCTATTGTTAGCCTCCTGGCTATCCATGGCTAATGTATTATCAGCCATTTCTTTGGTGACCTCTTCTATAAAGGGTTCCTCCTCCCAGCCCTGATTTTGGACCCTTTCACCTGCATCTAAATGAGAATTGTTAGCAAGCAAGGCAAAACTATTGTTAGTATCAATTAATTTTTCTTTAGCTTTTCTGCCTTGCAATGGATCAGCCCTTGGTTCATGTCCCTTTTCATACAAATGTTGGATTTCCTCCTAAGTCTTGATCCACGATTCTTGATTATTGGTAAGGTTGGAATGCACTTTCTTCTGCCTATTCTTCTTCTTTTTAGTGTAGGGAGGCCTCATCCTTGTAGGTGTTGGGGATTTGTGCTTGTATAATCTGGACTTTGTTTGCCATGATCCCATTGTCCCCTTCTCTAATTCTTGGCTTTGGTGTTTCAAACTAGCCACATCCTCTTGTGTAAATCCAGTGTGGCCAGGGCTTAGCACAATCTCCTTGGTGTTTACTGATTGATCCATCGCAATCACATCTTCCTCAGTCATTCTTTCTTTGTCCCTCACTTTGTCCTTTCCTATGATGTCCATGTCATGTGAATCCGGTGATCCCTTGTTGTTCAAGATGTCCTCCTTTTGTTGGTTATTCACAATTCTAGATGTTTGCTTGGTCACATCAGCCATTTTATCCTTTTATCGAGCAGTTTGTGTATCCCTTCTTTAAGGAATAGGTTTGTTAGCCTTTCCACTGTCATTTTCATTCCTTCTACAATTCCACACACCGTGTCCTTGCATCATACACTTGAAGCAATAGTCTAGCACTCCTTCGTATTCAATTGGTTGTATAATTTTCTCAGTTTTACCACTTGCCTTATTTACTATCATAATTTTAATTTTTGTCAATATCATTTTAGCCAAGTCAATTTCTACCTTGACCTTTGCAATGCTGGGTCTAGTTTTTGAGTTTGTTGCTTTGTCCGGTGCTAATGGATACCCTATTGGAGCAACTAGCCGGCAGATTGCTTCCCAGTGAAAGTAGTGCCACTTGAGACCTGGGAAGATCACCCAAATTGGTGCAAATATTGATTCTTCTATAGGTTTCCAATCCTTTGTCCATCTCTGTAGTCTCATGACTGATTCTACACCAAAGCGGATATATCTCCTGTAGTAGATGTTCTTGCAATCTTCTTCTTTGGTGAAGTCAAGAAACACATGCCTCGAGTCAAATAGTCCAATTTGGACTTCACCTTTCATCAGAAATCTTCTCTTCATTTCTTTGCGAATTGTATCAATTTGGGGTTTATTTCTCGAGAATTTTCCGACAAGGGTTAGTCAGCAATTGTGAGCAAGAATCTTTTCTTCTTCATCTGTGAAAGTAACGACTGCAATTCCTTGATTGATTTTGTATGGCCTGTAGTTGATTTTAATAGGTTTGTGTGTTATCTCGGTTGGAATCGCGATGTGCATAGCTTGTGCATAAGTTTCTTTTATTTGGGGGGTTTCCTGTGTAATTTCGAGTTGGTTTGTAGTGGTAGATGTTGGAACGGTGGTTGTGAGGACTTTTGGATCGGGCGGTTGCCCCGTTGAACTGGCCGAAGCCGTCATCGGAGAGAATTGGCCGAGGTGGCTAACGGTGGGGCAGTTGTGATTAGACAGTTATCTTGGAGTGTGTACTTTCTAGACTTAAAGCACTTTTTTTATCTTTACCAAACATTATAAAAATGTTTAGAAAAATAGTATGTATACTAATCACCTTCTAAGAACACCAAGAAGAAACCAAAGACATCAAAAATAAGTTATCTTACTACCTTGAACTATGAACTAGCTAGGTTGAAAGATAAATCCCAAAGTAATGCCACAAAGGTTCAAAAGAACTCTCAATATACTATATTCTTCAAAATATTCTCTTTTTTCTGGAGGAGTAGTGTCACGACCCAACCAGAGGGCCATGACGGGTACCTGGGGCTAACTACCGAGCACCGCTCATCATGCTAGCTATCATGCTCAACCTGAACAACCATAATTTTCAATGCAAAACTTACTATGAAATGATCGCTAAACATCTTCCAAAAACATGTGTATATGCATAAGCCCACGAGGCTACAAAATGATACACAGAATATACATTATGAAGTCACATAACATTTACTACCCACACATATGTATCTACGAGCCTCTAACTGGAGTGCTGAGATCATAGGGGCGGGACAGGACCCCGCCATGCCCAAATATGTATACAAAAGAATATACCAACAAGTTGCACCTCCGAAGTAATGGAGTGCTCCTGTGTATTCGCTGATAAAGCCCCTAGATGTCTGGATCGCCCCCCTATCTACCTGCTGGCATGAACGCAGCGTCCATAAAATAACGGATGTCAGTACGAATAATGTACTGAGTATGTAAGGCATGAATAATAACATGATAAAGAAGTGAGAGAACGTAAGATAGAGATGTAACCTGCGACTGATTTCCGCTTAAGGCGGAATCAAGCATGCTAACCTTTATAATAAACATCATAATATCATGTATGCATATATAGACTATCTGAATCAAATATCACATTAGCCCGCGTCCGGGACTCCCCCGTCCGAGGTGATCATCTCGCGCCGCCCACTAGTGGTGCTGCCCGTGCCATATAGACACAGTGTTATCATCATTATCTGTAAGCTTCCCACTACGCCCAGCGTAGTGGTGCTGTCCGGCCGTGTAGGCGCGGTGTGAATATCTTACATCAAGCATGCATGAGAGTCCAAGTAAAAGCTATATCTCTATCGGAGTGACGTAAGGTCGGTAACCTCCGATTATATTATGGAACAATCGTGATCGCCGTGCCTCACCTTGGAGGAACTAATATCATGAGGTGAGATGAACAACAATGAGTAGCACCAAGGAAATCATGAAATAAGATCATTAACCTTATAATAGTATCAATTCATAAGCTTTAGAATCTCCAAACATAGAATCATCATCATCATTATTATCATAGAGCACATCTTATCTCTTTCTCATAAAAAGCTCCTAACAATCTTTGGCTTTCAACTTTCGAGATACAACAGAGTCACGGAAAACATATATAAGGGATGGTAATATAAGAGTCATGCCTTTTTAAAGAAAGGGGACTAGCCTTACATGCCTTTACATCTCTTTAACTCTATCAAAAATACGCTCTCCTTCCAGGCTCACGATTCTACATTCAAGAGAATTCGTACTAAAATTAGATAATCGAAAACACGCTTAAGTTTAAACTAAAGCGACTAAGAGCTAACGAAAATTGGGCAGCATTTCCTTTGTTTCAACAACTTTCCCCATACCTTAAACAACTCCCATCATCACTAGCAATACCCATAATATCATAATCAAGAGACTTCTTCAAGTAAAGCATTGTTAAATTCTCACAATTCCTTTTCATAGTCATCCATAATCATAACTACAACACAACACCATATTCCTTCTCACATAATACTTCCTCAACGTCATTAGTATCATCCACAGCAAGATTATACTCATGGCACCCTAAGAATCATGGCTCAAGTTAGGTTACTACTCAACATACCATTAAATCCATATTTAAGCTTCATATTCTACTTTCTTCCCTCATTCAAGTTATCCAACAACCAAATGCTCTTAATAACATGAGATGAATGTAAAACTCACCTTTGATCATGTAAGGATGAACTTTGGATGAGAGAAACCCCACTTCAATTCCAAAGGAATTCTTGACTTCTACAAACCCTAGTGAACTTCTTTACACTTGATTCTCTTGATTCTTGATGTTTAATCTTTGATCTCTCTTGAATTTGTGTTGATGTGGTGTGTGGAATATTCTAGAGGTTTCAATAGTGGAGGAGAAGATGAAAAAAAAATAATTAGAACTTGGGTCATCTATTTATAAAAAGAGAACAAGCTGCCCGACTTGGATTATACGGACACTTATACGGTCCGTATAATTTTATACAATCCGTATAAGTGACCGTACAATACCACCAGAGATGACCATTCTCTGTGACTGTTATATGGATCCTTATACGGACCGTATGAAGTTATATGGACCGTATAAGTGGTCGTATAACCCACTTTCTCCGAAATTGTTCTCGTCGATTCGTTTGGTCTCAAATTCTTATGGGACCTTCTTGGCATTTGTTTAACACTTCATTAACCATTTAAGGATCCCTATAGCTTCTCCTTAGGACATCATTAAATAATCGTTAGCTCGATAGTTGCAAACCTTTCCGAACACAACTTATACTTCACTTCCTTCGACGAACTTTCTTCTCTTGCCTCAAATGTCTTTGGAATCTTAATTAGTATTATTAAGTATCCCTTCTTACTTGTAGGAATTTCATGTACACCTTAACGTGCTTTAGTCTATTTACAGCACAACAACATGAAATGTCCGAGGTGTAACATTCTTCCCCCCTTGGGAACATTCGTCCTCGAATGTTAAGTTATCGAGAATTCAAAAAAAACTCGCCAGAGTTTCCCCTGTAATATGGCACTACCATCCTGTCACAGCAACCCAAATAACATCGCCTCACAAGATACAACAGTAATAACAAGAAACATGGCCACACACGACCAAAAGCATTAAAAGAAAACATTACATACCGGCGGCAATGGTGTCTCGTCTTGAACCTCTTCTGGGGTGGAAATAGGTGTGGATACCTGGACTTCATATCTTCTTTTGCTTCCTAATTCATCTCTTTTACTTCCGCGTTCTTTCCTACTATCTTCACCAAGCTTACATTTTTTTTTTGTTCTTAATTCACTACCCCAAAGCCATTTAAGAGGGCAGTGAGAACTTCTCATAGAGTCTTTTAATAATCTTCATAAATCCCTTCACGATGAAATTTCCACACCCCAATATTTGATGTTCTCCCATTCTTACATGCTTCATGTGACCACCTGGATATATCAATTCCAAGCCATCTTGACAGGTCTCTTCATCTTTCTTAAAGGTCTAACGTACGTGTTCATAGCATGCCTTGGGAAGTTAGAAAACGAGCTCTATCCGCCTATCCATCTCAAAACGGGGGTTTTCTAGGATGGCCTATCTTTCCCAGGTTTCACAGAATGTATCAATCTTCAGGCACCAAGGGAGAACCGAGCATCTTAGCCTGACAATTTCCATAGATAGCTTATATGATTCCTTACAATTGCAACACCCATTCCAGCTTTAGATCCATCCTTATCTTTGATTAGTGCTACGAAATTGTCTTACACAAGTTTACTCCTTAATATCTTCTTCACCACCACCTCTCACTTTCAGTTTCTCATTTAGATCCATCTTACTCCATTTACTTCGCGACGCAGTCTTAATTTCTTACGTTTGAGTGCTCTAAGCTTGAAATTTTCGTATCATCCATACACTTTCTCTTCTAAATGATCATACACATTCATTCTTTTTCATTGTAGGTTGCTACCGTCAAGTATTCAAATGCTTTCAAATAGTCCATTTCCATTTCAATCCTCTTCTATTGTTAACTCTGCACCCTTTTGTTAGCAAAGGCATTATCAAATTCTAAGTCAAGCGTTGCCTTTGAGGCTTTCCCTGTACAATACTTCCACAATCATTACGCGACATTGGAACTTCGTATTCATATAACTAGCTTGCAATGGCTATTTCACTTGACTTCTCATCTTAGTTCATGATTCACCTCTCCCTTTAATCCAAACCTTACACTCATCGCCTGTATATCCTCATTATTTCATATGGACCCTTGTTATATAGAAATACCGTTTCGTTCTTATCTGTTTTACGTTGTTGTATGGAAATACCGTTTCGTTCTTATCTGTTTTACGCTTGAACAGAAGCCCTAATACTCACGTGATGCATCTTCTTAGGGTTAATACCGATTTTCCGTTATATACCCATCCTTTAACTCTATCTCGTAATCTACCTTGTCGTTGTGCAACTTCCGCGTGGGATTCTCCGCTCCTCTTCCATTCTATGGCCTATATTTTGTATCATCTCATTCTTACACCTCCAGCTGCCACATTGCCTTGGAATGTCGAAGACTACTTCTTTGATTATCTGTTTAGATTACCGGCTAATTGCTACAACTATTAACCAATGAGAGAATTGCCTTTACCTCAATGGTTTCTTCGTTAATTCTATCAAGACCCATAATTCATCTTGCATATCAGTCCTTTCCATCGATGTAGCTCATAACCTCTCTGTGCTCTCTATACCGAATCGTCTACAAATTTGCCCGCTCTTAGCTCAAAGCCCAAATGTCGTCTGCGTCTTTTTTAGCCCGGGTTAGTAGCCCAGTTGCCTATTATCCTAAATAAACAATTAGGTCACACGTGTCACGTGTAGAGAGGTCTGTTATTTCCTTTTTTTGTCCCTGTTAGCTGGACATGTTCCTTTAAAATATCTAGGTCTTTTGTACTTTTGTACTGGGGTTTTGCTGATTATCATGAATTGAATTTCAATTTCTCTTTTATTCCTTTTATTTATTGTTTTATTAGCTTAAGTGTTACAAATTAACAATCATCTGTCGAAAAGAAACAGAGATGAAGGCCCCAATATCTAAGGTGTCTTCCAATATTAAAGAAAAAACCCCAAGTAGATACAAGATTTAAACGCTAGCTAAGAATTCTGTCCAGCAACAGGAAAAAATATAGAGAGAATTGGTCTTATGATGAGAAAGAATGAAGGAGAGAAAGAAAGAGACGAAGGAGAGAAGGGATAGAGGGAGAGAGAGACGAAGGAGAGAAAGTGGCTGAAGGGAGATTATGATTGATGATATGTACGAAGCGGGCTAACCAGGTAATGAAACAACAATTGGGCCAAAAATAGTTAACTAGATGCCGAAACAGCATTGACCTGTAATTTCTCAAAATGTAAAGCCATGAAAGTGATACAATCAATTAATAATTTGCAAAAAAGATATTGATAATTTTATATATTATTTGCTTGATTAAATCTAATTTATATTTGAATTTCTTTAGATATTTTTTCGTTTTAGTTCAAGTCTAGTACTAACAATTTTCAATATTCTGTGAGAGTAACTTTAACTCGGCTATTGGAGGGAGAAAGAGTTACATAAAAACTAATTAAGAAATAGAAGAGAAAAAGGCAAAAGGAAAAAAGGAAAAAAAAAGGGGGGGGGGGGGGATTAGGCGTATCTTTATAAAAAAATAATGAAATTTTCAAACCGAGGGTAGATTAACGATTAATAAAGAAACGAGCCCAAGAAGGGGACGAAAGTAAGCTTGGGAAATAAGAGAGTGTTACTCAAGTGGTAAATAACCTATACCTCCAACCCTCAAGTGTGAGTTCCAATCGGAGCAAAGTGGAGAGCTCCTAGCGATGTTTATATATATAATAATAATATAAAAAAAGTAAACTCGCAGCCTAAAAGAGAATGGTGACGTTTAAAAATTGAAATTTTGTCTTTGGGCTTGATAGTATAGTTAAGGTGTAAGTTCGAACACTATCGTTATAGGTTCAATTGTGACGAGATTATGTAAAATATTACTCCCTCCGTTTCAATTTGTTTCTTTTACTTTTCGTTTTAGTCGTTTAACAAAGAATGTCTCTTTCCTTTTTAGCAACTGTATAATTTCAACTTTCCACGTGACATGTTTCAAATCACAAGATTAAAGGGTCATTTTGATACATTCTGTGTATCCTTAGTCTAAGACCACAAGATCGGAAAGTCTTGCATACTTGCTTAAACTACGTGTCAAGTCAAAACGAGACAAACAAGATCGAAAAGTCTTGCATACTTGCTTAAACTACGTGTCAAGTCAAAACGAGACAAATAAATTTATTTACTTAGAGTATTTATTTAGAGATAGGAGGGTTGGCGGGGTAAAATCTTGTAGTATAGAAGGGCAAATGCGGTTTCATCCCTCTCACACAGCACAGCTTGTGAGGCAAGCTTCAGCCTTTTAGTATTATTTGGCGGTTCAGCACGCCTTTTGAAATATTTCCTTTCTTCCCCCCAATTTGCCTCCACTCTTTCAACGCAAAGGAAAATAGGAATGGAACAGCAACACAGGAATCAGAAGTCGATGCTACAAGAACAGAATGAAGATGTCGATGATGTCCACCATGGTCCTTTCCCTGTTGAGCAACTTCAGGTCCCCACAATTTCCCCTTGTATTCACGGCTATTGCCTCTTTTTTGTGTAATGTTCGAGAAAACCCCAGTTTCTGAATTCTTGGAATCTTGTCCGTCAAATGGGTTTTCTTGAATTAGGAAGAATCTCCAAGTGATGGGTTTGTTTTACGTCATTCTTCTGATACGCTAATGTTTTTTTTTTTTTTTTTTTTTTCCTTTACACATTTTCCTGTTTCTCTAAGCCAAGCTCTTGATTTTCTTCTTCTTTTGGGTGTCATTTCCTAACTCATTTTCCTTGTGCCGAGGGTCTTTCAGGAACAGCCTCTTTACCCCACTAGTGGGATTTCACTGGATATATTGTTGTTCTACTTGTAGTCGACCCTTCTATTATATGTATACAGTGGCTTGAATCTTTATTTTACTCAATTGGGGTTAGTCATTCTTATGATAATTGTGTATGACTTCACATTCAATATGTAGTTGGGTCTGATCTTGAATCTTAAATTGTGCTTCTCTGTGGCTGAATTTCGCGAAACAGTTTTTTTCTCACCTAGGGAAATGAATTAGGAAGAATCTTGATTTTCTTGTTCTTTGGGTTGTCATTTCTTAACCTGGAGGTTTTCTCTTCTAACTTGTGTTATAAACCCTTTTTATATATATAAACTGGCTTGAATCTTTGTTTTGCTTAATTGGGGTTAGTCGTTCTTATGATAATTAATGATTGTTTATGCCTTCAGATTCAATGTGTAGCTGGGTCTGATCTTGAAGCTTAAATTGTGCTTTTTTCCACACCTTTAGGGATGAATCTTATCTGACCCGGTTCTTTTCACGCCTAGGGAAATGAGATGTCCGAGAAAACCCTATTTTTGGGATTCTTGAAATGGGTTTGCTTTCAGTAGTGTTCTTGTGGATTATTTTAAGTTGATACTTCTACAGTTGTTTCTACCTGTCCTTTATTTAAGACAGTGCCTCAGTTTTGAAGCTAAATTTAGATATCCTCAGCTTTCTTTGTATCCTTTTTGTGATGTTCTGTTGGAGCCCTGTCCCAAGCCTAAGTCTAGTATATATTTAAGTGGAGAAGAGTAGAGGGGTGGCCCATCATTTCCGAGTTTCGCATGTTGCGCTTGGCCCAAAGGGTTGGCTCTAAACGTATATCTCGGTCATCAATTAAAGAAAAAGAAAAGAAATGTTTGTTCCAATAGTAATTACAATCAGTTTTTCTTGAGAAGCACAATCTAAGATTCAAGATCAGACCCAGCTTGCAGATTACAATCAGAGTGTGCAGAATTAAGGGCACCATGAAAATCTGCTTGTGGAGAGGCACTCGACACAAAATGATTCACATCATGAGGTGGGGGTTGACGGTCACAGATTTTAGTGTGCATCTGGTGATGAGATTCACTTTTCAGCTTTGCTCCTTACAAGATTATACTAGTTTAGATCTTCTTTTGAAGAATTTTGATTCTTGAGTGATGTTATTTACAGTAATTCGGATAGGTAAATATCAGAAATTGTTAATACTGCAGGTTTTATAAAGATTTACATAAAGTGAAACAATAACTCTTGAGGATTTTTCGCTTTCTTGTATTACATAAAAGCAGGACTATTCCTAACTTTTTTTTTTCTCGGAATTGTTAATATTCAAGAGGCGATATCTTTGCCTATCTTTTTCCATTCTAGCTTGTAGTATAGTTGTTTCTGTTGAATGATACCCTGTAAGTTCTTCCAACTTAAAAAGGAAATGGTCCAATAAGTATTGAGGCACATATGTGTTTTGTCCTGAAGGCATCAGGGATTGCAGCCCTAGACGTAAAAAAGCTCAAGGATGCTGGTCTGTGCACAGTTGAATCTGTTGTTTATGCTCCAAGAAAGGAGCTTCTGCATATAAAAGGAATTAGTGAAGCTAAAGTTGACAAGATCATTGAGGCAGGCATGTCTCTCTTCTTTTAACTGCCATTGCCAGGAGTGATGTGTTTTTCCTTACCTTCTTTTTCCATCCATTTCTGCAATTTTTTATCAGCCATTACTACTAAACCTTTTTCAATGCTGCATATGAACAGCGTCAAAATTAGTGCCTTTGGGATTCACGAGTGCCAGCCAACTCCATGCGCAGAGGCTTGAAATCATACAGATAACTTCTGGGTCAAAAGAACTTGACAAGATATTAGAAGGTAGGCTAGGCACCCATTTATTTTGTGAACTTCTCGAACCGGAATTTGATCTGGCATCACAATTCACAACCTCATCCTTTTTTTCTCATTTGCCAGGAGGAATCGAAACTGGATCCATTACAGAAATTTACGGGGAGTTCCGATGTGGAAAGACTCAGCTGTGTCACACACTATGTGTCACTTGTCAAGTATGATAACCTAGACAATGTTTTTTTATCAAAAAAACCCCATAAATAAGGTGCTACAATTGTAATTTGCAACAATATTCATTCTTTATCTGTATCTCAGCTTCCATTAGATCAGGGAGGTGGTGAGGGGAAAGCTATGTACATTGATGCTGAAGGTACTTTCAGGCCACAAAGACTTCTACAAATTGCAGACAGGTCTTCTACTTGTAATCTTAACTCACACTTTTTCTTGTATTATAAAGTTCAAACCTCTTATCATGGGTGGTGTTAAATGCTGCAGGTTTGGATTGAATGGTCCTGATGTTCTGGAGAATGTAGCCTATGCTCGAGCTTATAATACTGATCATCAATCAAGGCTTTTGCTGGAAGCAGCTTCAATGATGGTGGAGACCAGGTTAAATTTTGTCTTGATATACTTACAGGGCTTGCTTAGTTGCTACTTTCAAGCTCTCCATGAAGAATGTAAAATACGCTTGCCCTTTTGCTTCAGATTGTGGCATAGTAGTTCTGGTTGTAGTTGATAGCTTCCTCTTGGTTTTGCTATTCTGTAAAGTAAACTTTTCTCCAAATTCCATTGCTCTTGTTATTTTTTCTCTCTGGCTACTCTGTGACTGTCTCAATTAGTTTGATTATGGATGTCCATCTTACATCTAATGCGTGTTTGGATTCATCTGTTTGGTCTCTTAACAATAATCCAGTGATAATATCTGTTGGAAGTGTCTGCATACCTTCTTCTTCTTCTTCTTCAAAAAAAAAAAAAAAAAAAACTTTTTGAAATGTTCTAGAATTAACTCAAGATGTGAAGTTAAGACAGCGATAAAAAAAAAAAAATTTGCTTCCTGAATATCATGTGTACTTTATGCCTCTATGAGACTACGTGTATGGTGTAAATCCGTGAAGTTGTGGCTTCGTCAGTTATTTGAGTTCATCTCATTAAGTATAAAATTGACCTCTTTAGGAGCTAACTTCCGAACCTGTTTTGATCAAGCAGGTTTGCCCTTATGATTGTGGACAGTGCTACTGCCCTTTATAGGACTGATTTCTCTGGGAGAGGAGAGTTGTCTGCCAGGCAGATGCATCTTGCAAAGTTTTTGAGAAGCCTTCAGAAGCTAGCAGATGAGGTAGTTTGGCATGTCCCTCTTTTTGGTGGTGTTTAATGTTTCAGAACCATATTAGGGTTCTTGACTTTTTCTGTCAATCCTTTACGTTTTACACTTGCAGTTCGGTGTTGCTGTTGTTATCACTAACCAAGTCGTCGCTCAAGTGGATGGTTCTGCTGTATTTGCTGGGCCTCAAATAAAACCTATTGGTGGCAACATCATGGCACATGCTTCTACAACGAGGTATGCATAATAATGCAACTACCTCTTCTTGCAAATTAGCATGGTAGCTGAAATTTTACTTAATTTGTTTCCAACTATTGACAGACTAGCTCTGAGGAAGGGTAGAGCGGAGGAGCGGATTTGTAAAGTAGTCAGTTCGCCATGCTTAGCTGAAGCTGAAGCAAGATTTCAAATTGCTGTTGAAGGGGTCACGGATGTAAAGGACTAACTGTGATCCGCAAATAGTCTACTACTAGTACTATTTTTGTTTTCTACTTGGAGTACGTCTTCTGTCATCATTTTGAAGGTCAATTGACCATAAAAGAAAGCGTGTTGTATGAATTCACGGCAATTTTTGTGGAACAATATTCCTTCTACCAAATGTAAATGCTGTTTTCTTTTGGATATTTTTGCCATCTTATTCTCTATTTACTACAATTTCTTACCGAAGTAAGCCATTGTTTTAGCCAATTCACCAAAATAATTTTTTTTTCTTTTTTTTTGAAAATTTGCAGAACTAGAATAAGTGTATTTCTCAGTAATGTATTAAGCATTATTTTATTCAAAAAACCCAAGGACAAAAAAAGCTAGTAGTTAACGGCGTTAAAGGATAATTCGTTACTACAAGTAATATTTTATGGTTAATACGTAACTGACAGTGACGACTTTAAAGAATCCAAGCACGGGCAAACCTTGTACGAAACTTGACATTGATTGATCTGAAAGTGGTAATTCAAGATAAAACGTAATTGACAATAATATTTCTATAGAAATCAAACGCGGGCATTTGAATCCTGCAAATTTGGAATCCTTCTGGTTGATTTACCTATAAAACCTTAACAACAATTACATTTTAACCGTAAAACCTGATACACAATGACGACACACTGCTAAATTCTCTTCTCTCTTCCTCATACTTTTCAAACTGACAACGGATCATTATCAAATGTAATGTACGAAACGAATGTTCAACACATTCCAACAATTTTCAGCAAAGCTTCTACTTGTGTGGCCTATTGTTGGAACCACATTCACAAAAAATTCAACAGGTATGAGTTAATTAAGTCAAATATGTCGTAATATGTTAAAATAAAACTATAGTTTTAATTTATTTTTTTGTTATAAATTATAATAAGTGTCTTATTTTCGCGTGTGGGAGTAAAGATGGCCAATTTTGAATATAATGTGATGGTTGTTTACATTGGGGTGGCGAAATAATTACTAAGATGAACGAATTCAGGTATAGTAAGGTGCCAGAATGATTGTTAGTCTGTCTATTTCAACGAACTATGCTGAATTGGTTGGATTATTGCATGAGAAAATGGGGACAGATAGTGAAAATATTCAAATCGATATTTTTGGAAAATATCCATGCTCATTTCAAGGTAACAATACAAGGTTCATTGAGTTTAAAATTGAGAATGACCCGTCTTTGCTACAATTTTTGTCATACCTCAAAAAATTGTGGATAAGATTGATATAAATATTTTGGAGATTTATGTAAAGACCAAACCAACAAATCAAAATAATGTATTTCAAATGAGTGGCCAACATGGTTATCACATGAATTTGTTGGCTCAAAATTATGGGTTTGCCACGGTCAGTCAGCCTCATTTGGCATAACCGATTATTCTACCATCATTCCAGCAATAGCCGATGAACGACAATCCAAATTTATATAATTAATCTCACACCAAAGTGTCATCATGCAGTGGAACACCTGGTTTCCTTCAATCATTTGGTGCAGGTTCTAGCAGGCGTGGTCATCGATCATTTGATGAAGGCTCAAGCAGTCAAAGACATATTGGTAGTAGCCACGGAGGATTGAGGCCAAGTAAAGCAACAAATAATATTTTTTTCAATAGCATGGGTTTATATATCTTCAACAAATAAATTAGTCAAATTATATGTTGTCACGACCCGACTAGGGGCCATGACGGGTACCCGGGGCTAACCACCGAGCACCACTCATTCTATTACTTATCCTGCCTTCATTCATATTTCCCATCATTCATAATCATAGAAAACGACTTTCATTTAAAACATATTTACTTTATAAACATCAGTCCTTTAGGCTATCAAAATAATAATGTACATACATATGCGTATGAGGAGAAATTGTGAGACCATACTACCCACACATATGTATCTACGAGCCTCTACTAGAGTACTAGACATATGGACGGGACAGGACCCCGTCGTGCCCAAAATATATGTACACAAAAAAAATACTGTCTCAAGATAGCACCTCCGGAATAAAGGAGTGCTCTCGCCGCCCAACGACTTCTACGAGTCTGGGTCGCCTCCCTGTCTACCTATGGGCATGAACACAGCGTCCAAAGAAAACGACGTCAGTACGAACATTGTACTGAGTATGTAAGGCATGAATGAAATGAACATAGTAGAGAAATCATAAGACATAAGATGAGGACATAACCTTCGAATGGATACATTTTATACATATATCATACATAGCATATCATATGAATTACCATAGCATATACATCGTCATATCATACATACATCTTCATACCATTCATACATCATCGTATCATACACACATCATCATACCATTCATACATCATCATATCACTCATACTTCATCATCGTTAGCCGGCGTCCGGGTACCCATCATATGCGTACCCACTAGTGGTGATCATGTCCGGCCCTCTAAGCACGGTGTAGTCGCACGCAGCCCACTAGTAGTGACATGTCCCGCCATCTAGGCAGCCCGCCGTAGCGGTGACATGTCCGGCCATGTAGGCACGGTGGAATCACAAGCAGCCCGCCTTAGCGGTGACATGTCCGGCCAATTAGGCGCGGTGGAATCATATCATCATATACTCATCATCATACATTTCATAGGTATATTATAAGCTAAACATCATCATACATATCATAGACTTATGATTACTAATTACCTTATAGGCGTATCATGGCTTTAGCATCACTTAGCATCATTACATATACATACATCAGCAAAACATACATTAGGACTTGGAGGCGACTATAGCTATGCCGGGGTGACATAAGGTCGTGGAACCCCGACTACATTATGGAGTAATCAAACTATCGTATCTCACCTTGAAGGGACTAACATTTTAAGGTGAGTGTACATAAGAAGAAGCACCAATGGAACCATACTTAGAATCATTGACTTCGTGGGCATCATTTCTCACTTTAGGACTCTTTAGATTTAACTCATCATCATCAATTATCATGCCCGTGCCTTATCTCTCTTCTTTATCTTATACATGTGTAGCTCCTTATAGTCATAGACTCACCGTCATTAATATCGTGCTCATAATATATCTCTTATCTTTCTCTCGTATGGCTATTCATGAACGTAGGCTCTTAGTTCTTCGGAATTTAGGAGATTCATGGAGGAGGAGGAAAATCATGCCTTGAAAGGAAAGAGACGAACATCATAAGATGGGTCTAGCAACCATGAATAATAGCAAAGAATCGTATGAAGGTCATTAGCTTTGTAGAAATTTTGTATCATAAGTTTTAGGATCTCTAGACTTGGGCTCATCATCATATTTCTAACATACCTCTTAACTTCATCTCATGAGGGCTCTTTATAACGTAGACTCATCATTTCCGATACATACATATATGTAGAGAAGTCATAGAAAGATAGGAGGATTCATACTATAGAGTCATGCCTTAGAAAGAAAGGACTAGCCTTACATACCTTTGTCGTTTAACTATTCGATTGCTTGCTCGTTCTCCTTTAATGCACACGTTCTACCTTCAAGAGGATTCGTATCGACATTAGCTAAACATTTATAAAGACGTGCTTACTAAAGCTAGAGAAAATTGGGCAGCATTTTCTTTGTTTATACAACTTCCTCCATATTCCAAATCAACTCCCAAACGTTAATAACAACTATCACAATATCATAAACAACAATCATCATTTATTTACATTATTCACATTTCACAATTTCACTCCAAATTCTCCATAATCATGATCAAGGTTCACTATCGTGTTTCTTCATATATAATGCTCATTCCATGTTCTAAATGTCATTTATAACGTATTTACAATCTCAACATCTCAATATCCACAACTCAATCCAAACTTCTACTCAACAATGACACTATTCCCACATTTATGACCCATTTCACATATTCTTCTACAATTCAAGTGTTTCAACTTTACAATACTTCAAACATCATGAAAATACCATAAAACTTACCTTAGATAATGGTAGAATAAGTCTTGAGTGGAGATTCCCTTCTTACACCAAAAACCCTAATTCACTTCTTTTGGAATTTCTTGGTTTAGATGACTTTAATGAGTTTCACAATCTTGATTCTTGTTGGTTTGATGAATTTGATCATAAATTTTCCTTGAATTTTTGTGGATGAAGTGTATGGAATGTTCTAGAGGTCTTGAGTGTTACGCCCTATTTTGAACGGGTCCAATATAGTTTGCAACTTCACGGTTCTTCTAACTGGTTTTAAAAGGGTTAGAGTCGCCACCTAATTTTTAAGGAAAAATAGGAAACCTATATGTATTTGTGTGTCTACTCCATTTTTAGTCCACGAAACCTATGAGATTCTAGATAAGGGTTTTATTTACCCCGAGGGGAAGGTATTAAGCATCCCCCGAGTCCGTCCAAGACATTAGACTTAGTTTAACCGAACACTAGAGGGGGATTATCTATCTCGTTTATCATTATTATTACTTGTTTTCAAAATGTTATGACTTCATGAAAAGCTACACTAGGTGATAATATACTAAGTATACTGTGTATAAACATGTATTTATATCAAGTATCAAATATTCATAAGAAATGTATAGTAAAAAAGAATATATAAAAGAGTATAAAGAGAACGTACCTCGTAAGTATAAAAGTATATCTGTTAGTACAAAGAGTGTATATATATGTTAGTGTAAAGAATGTGTAACTATATTAAGAATATAAAAAATGTGAGACTATGTAAAAATAAATATATCAAGGATATAAAGAATGTGCGTCTATGTATATTAAAAGAATGTATGTATGTTAAACATATAAAGAACATATTTCAAGTGTAAAAGAGTGCGTCAAACCTAAAATATATAAAGAATTGTATAACTAGGTATATTAATGCATAAAGAATGTAAAAATAATTTACGAATATTCATTGGTGTAAAGATTTTATATAACGAAATTATTCAGAAAAGTGAAGTTTATTTGACTTGTTTCTACCGTTTAGTTAAAAAGAGTGCTTGTTTAATGAATATCCTATCAAAAGAATAAGGAACAAAATAATTGTAAAAAGTATTGGTAAAAAATAAGTATAAGAAATTGTGGATAAAAAAATGAGTGAAAATGTGTAATGCCTCTAAAGAATAAAAGATTTGTAAATGGACGACTTAATATTTGCCTAGTGTCAAAAATGTGAATTTAACTTAATTAAAATATGTATTAGTGTATACGAAACAATATAAAATGTAAGTTGCATTAAGAGTATATAAAGAATATAAAATAAGGGATGAACTAGTATTTTTGCCTAAACATCAAAAGTGTGAATTTATTTAACAAAGTATTTATACCAAATCAATTTAATCTAGTTATGAAAGTATTGACGGCCTAAGTCTTGCCTAAAGCGAATGACGATTTTAAGTTTAACAAACAAGATGACGAGTAAATAAATATATCAACCCGTCATTCCAAAAGTTTCCACTATACTATGAGTTTATGTTTTGTACAGTTATAAAAAAAAAAAATGCGGAAAGTAAATACAAACAGTGATTCGATGAAATCTTCGAATTCCTTTCGAGTGTCGTCTTCGGGATGTATCTCCGGGTACCTGTATAAACACTTAGTGAAAGTGTTAGTAAGAGAATAAATAGCTATCGAATGAATTAAAGGAATAATGAATAAACTTAAAATAAAAAACCCGTCTTTTGTACATGGGAGGCCTTGGAAATCGACGGAAATTTCTTCATCGGCCAAATGTGTAGTATTTGTAATAAATTTCAAGATGAAAGAAAAATGTATTAGTTAAAATAATTTGAAAAGTCAAGAAATAAAGAATGTGACATAAAGTTTTAAAAAGGTGATTTGACATAAAGTATTTTAAAAGTGATTTGACATAAGGTCTTAAAAAGGTGATTTGGTATAAAGTCTTTAAAAGGGGGATTTGACAAAAGTGAGGGTGAAACTTGATTTGACCTTAGGATATAATGTATGCAATGTGAAAGTGTATATGTAAATGATGTATATAAAAGAAATATATGAATATAAAAAAGAAAATATATGTAAATGTAAATATGATGTAGAGAAAATGTAAAGAGCAAAATGTGTAGAGAAAAAATAAAATAGGCATGTAGTGTGATGGTACAAAAAATGTAAAAGAAAATGCTTGAAAATGTATACATGAACAAAAAATTAAAAAAAAAAATTGTAGAGACAACATAACAAAAATATAAAGATAATGTATGAAAAATATAAGGATAATGTAGAGACAATAAAGTGCATTCTCTTTAATGAAAAGTTTCTCACTTCTTCACTTAGTGGTTAGGTAAAATAAGTATGTACATTTATATATATATAATGTATGGTATAAAAATACATAAAAGAATATAGAGATGTAAAATGATGTAAAGGAAAAAATGTGGGTTAAATTGGAAAAAAGATGTATGAAAAATGTAGAGAAAATATATGAAGAAAATGTAGAGAAAATGTATGAATAAATACAAACAAAATTCATGAATAAATGTAAAGACAATACATGAATAAGTGTAGAGACAAATGCACAAAAATATAAAGACAAATGCAAGAAGAAATGTAAAGATAATGTATGAATAAAGACAAATGTATGAATGAATATAAACACAAATGCATGAATAAATATAAAGACAATGTATGTAATGTACATATAAAAAAAATAAAGACAATGCATATAATAAATTTAAAGACAATGTATATAAAAAAAATATAAAGACAATGTATGAAAAAAGAAGAGAGGAAAAAATATAAAGAGAAGAGGAAGATGCTAGCCTTGCTAGTCTTCCTATGAAGAGAAAAATATGGAGAGTGAAGAGAGAAGAAAAAAAAAATATGTGAGGTAGTGTGAAGTGGTGAGAAAAATGAGAGGGGAAGTCCTCCTTTATATAGGCAAAGGTAAACCACTTTTTATCCAAACCCATGTGTCAAAACTATGGGCTTCACAAAACCATGGGCTTCACAAAACCATGGCTTCTTAAAACCATGTGCTAAATCTTATCTGTGTTTAAAATTAGTTCCTCCGACTTCCATATAATAATATGATCCGTAACTAAAATAATAAAGTATAAAAATATATTTAAGGTAATTTCGTGAATAAAGTAAAAAATGTGATTTGAATTAAAGAGACCTGCTAATTAATTGAAGTAAAACTGTATTAGCATGTTGTTTGTATACAAACGACTATAACAAAATAATTATTTAAAATGAAAATAAATTGATAAAAATTCCTATTATTTAAAAATAAGGACAATCATCAATAAATTATATTAAAGTTAAAAAATGTATAAAAACAGTATTTGTGCTATTTAATGACTAGGAAGCCTAAAGAAGTTAATTTTTAAATACAGAGGGCCAAAATTGGATGTCAACATTGAGAGAGATGAAGAAGTGTGTGGAATGAAATAAATGAAGTTGGGATCACATTTATAAACTTGGAAGAGTGGAGCCCGTCGGGAGTTCCACGGACTCTTCCACGGTCCGTGGAACATGATCCGTCCGTGGTTCCGGTCATGGTTCACCACCACCGGCCCACCATTTCGCTTTGGCCTCCACGAACCCTTCCACGATCCGTACAAGGTTTCACGGTCCGTGGAAGTGGCCGTGAAACCCACAGCTTCTCCGAAGTTGTTCCCGTCGTCTCGTTCGATCTCCAATCTTTATGGGACCTTCTTAACACTTGTTTATCACTTCATTAGCAATCTAAGGGGCGTTATAACTCTTCCCCAAAACATCATTAAGTTGTCATCAACTTGCTACTCATAAATCCTTTTCCGATACTTATCGTATACATTGCCTTCTCTTGGCAACTTTCTCGTCTAACATCGGATGCCTTTAAAATCTTACTTAAGGTCATCAAAAGTCATTACTTACTTATCGAAACATCATATACTTCGTGCTCTTCATTAGCCTACTCACTGTGCATCAACGGAAAATTTTTCCGAGGTGTAACATATGTACTCCCCATAAGATACTTATACTACTAATTGTTGCACGTTTACATATCTTTAATTGTTGCACTATTATTTAGTGATCAAACAGGTTTATTAGAAACCTCAAAACTGTTGCATTTTTCAACTTTTATGTGTGTTTGTATTCGTATAAATTTTATGCTTAGAGAAACAACTTACTTATATATCCTAAAATCTTATTACAATTTATTAATATGTTTCCTTTCCTTTTCTCCACAGAGAAGATAAGGCCAACATTGATATGCATAATGATGCAAATGCTGGAATTAGCTCTGAAAGTTCAGAGGATGGAGAACCCTTCAGGAGATAATGAAGAGAGTGAAACTATAGAAAGTGAACCTGATGAACATAACTGTGATATTAGAGATTTGCTTCAAAGTAATATTGGTGTAAATCCTCATAGTCAATTTGGCCATAGTGTGTCGAAATTCCATATCATGATATACCTACTTTACGACATTGGAGAACAAGGAAGATTGTAACGCCTCGTATCTATAACCAGTTGATGTTCATCATTCGGGGACTTAGAAACCAAGACAAAAGTGTTAGAATTGAAAAATTGGGCCTCAGAACGTCAATTATACGTTTTACGACCAAAGTACGGGTCGTACTTTGATGTACGGGACATACAATGGTGGGCATACATCGGGGGGAACTGGCAGAGAGCATTGAGACCTGTTAACCCAAGTACGGGCCGTACTTTGAAGTACGGGATGTACCTTGAGCCCGTACTTCCCCCGTCAAAATTAAATTATCACTGGAAGTTTGACCCAATGTACGGCCATAATGTACGGGCCGTACTTTAAAGTACGGTATGTACATTTAGGCCGTACTTTGCCCGCGTTCACCAGAATCCATAAATATGAGGGTTCAGTTCTATTTTTCACTTTTCACCAGTTTCCAAGCCCTAGAACGAACAGCTCTCATTCTCCATCACCAAGAACATTAAGGTAAGCAATCCCAACCTATTTCAAATGGATTCTAACATATGTAATGAACATTAAACAAGAACCCATTCTTTTTAACTTAGGGTTTTCAAGAAAACCCATTTAAAGGATTTAAGACTAAAGCTTTTGGATTCTTCCACAAAGTTCAGATTTTTATTTCGGGTTTGGAGCATTACCAGGTATGTAGAGCTACTATCTACGTGTGGGAACATCTTTGTTCTTCCCCACGCCACGTTCTTCCATGAAAGTATGAGATTATACAAAAAACTAGGGTTCTAGATAAGTTCATGATAACCCTAAGTCTATATGCTATGATATACCATGTTCCTATGAATAGTTTGTTATGGTATTCCTAAGATACCTTTATGGTAACTGGGGACCCTTACGTGTTCCATGAACCCATGCCTAATTCCATGAGTTCCAAGTATTCAAGTTATTAACTTTATGAGTTTAAAAGTATGAAACCTTATATGTTTTTACACAGGCTTTACAATATGAACTCATGATTATACTATATCATTAAAACCCATGTTTTACATGCTATTTGATATGAAACCATGTTTATGTTATATCATTTCAAAACATGCCTACAAGTTATTCCATGAAACCATGTTTACAAGTTATTTCGTGAAATCATGATTTCAAGTTATTTCACGAAAATCACGGGCTTCTTAGCCAACTCTATCATGTTCATGTTTTTGGGAGTTGCACAAATTACCAAGAAGGCTCAGATAGCCTGAAACTACGTTAGCCACCGTAGGATAAGGATCGCTCCGCCCAGTTAGGACGATTCCTTCATGTTATATTGATTGGATCCTTTCATGTCATGTTTTCATCTCATACCCCTGGCAAGGTGTGGGAGCTCTGCTAGTCCGGCAAGGTACCAGACTCCACGTACCCACGTGGTGATATCATGTTGTCGATTATGCAATGCTCTCCCTACTTAATATGTTTTACTCATGTTTTATATATATATATATATATATATATATATATATATATATATATACATGCATGCTCATGTCCAGGTTTTTCAGTTTCACCTCTTATCATGTTATTTCATGTCCCATGCTATTTCATTCAGTTGCTTTACATACCAGTACATTCAATGTGTTGACGTCCCCTTTTATTGCCCGGGGGCCTGCATTTCCCGATGCAAGTACGACCTTACAGGACGACACATCTGCTTAGTAGGACTTCGCACTTATCAGCCTGTTGGTGAGCCCCATCTATTCTGAGGTTTAGACATTTATTATTTATTTATTTTCATGATAAGATATGCATTTAAAGGTATGCTGGAGGCCTTGTCCCAGCGAGTATGTTTCCATGTTTAGACTTATGTTAGAGGTTTCATAGACTAGACTAGTCAGTCATGTCATGTCATGTCATGTCAAATGTTCAGAGTCGGACAGCCATTTTGTCTCATTTATGATACTTCCTCACTTATGTTTTAAATCAGTATTTTATTAAAGTTATGATTCTCATGTTGTATAAAGGCTCATCACATTCATGTTATATTTCCGCTCATGTATGCCTCATGATGATTCAGCAAGCCTGTGGTTCGCTCGGTCATATGTAGTATGGCACCGAGTGCTGTGTTACACCCAAACCATGGTTCGGCGCGTGACAAAGATATTCTGATCTCTACATGAGAATTTGAGATGGGATGTTGTTCAATTTGGTCATAGTTTTTGTCTTTTAACATAATATTCCAAGCTTGACTTAGAATTTTGAATGGTCCGATGACTTTTATTGCCAACAGATGTAAGTAACTCAAATAAAGCCCAAAACAAAATCAAATCAATACTAATGCTAATAAAAGAAATTCAATTCTGACACTAGGAATGATAATATTATTGGATATCTATTTCTTTAATTTGGCATTGGTTTAGATAGTAAAAATACATAACTTAATTTTATTTCTTTCTTTCTTTCTTATGTAATTAATACTTATTAGCCGTACTTATTTTACCATGACTTAGTATTATTATCATTTTCATTATGCTTATTAACTAGCAATAACTATTTTATGTGATTTCATTATCTTTTTTGTTGAATATTTAATTACAATGTCATCACTTATCTCACATTTTGTGTTGTTTTTTTATGAAACACCTCAATTATATAGTTGTATTTTACTAGGACTAAAGAAATACTTGAAGTAAAAGTTATATGTTTTGTATGAAAATTTTTTCGAAGAAAACCCGAGAAAACTCGAGGTTAAAAAACCTGATTTTTGTTGGGTTGGTTTGGTTTATAAATTTTAAAACCTGACACGATTAATTTGGTTTGGTATTTGAAAAACCCAAACCAACCCGATTCATGTATACCCCCAGTACCAAGAACCTAACAATCATATGTTTTTTATGCAATGCAAAAGTATAAGTTACTTTCAGTAGTTTCTTACCATTTTTCATTGTGCTTTTGCCTTCGGTTTAGTGTGGAGGACTAATTATGCCTATGAGTTTGCAATTTAATTTGAATTTATTTTAGAATCTGGATTTGTACTTTGTTGTAATTGAATTCAGTACCTTTGTTTTTATATTTCCCTTCCCTTCAATTTGGATATAGCAAGTTCAAGTGGGTGAAGTATTTAAGACAAGAACTAAGCCGATACACCGTCTGATAACTGCCCGATAACAGGCCGATGATTACTAATTCAATACCGAACCAATCGATATCTTATTGTTTGGCAAGCGGATTAGTCACTTTAAAAGTCGATAAACCATTAAGCATAATTATCTGCCCGATAAGCAGCCCTACTTTCAACGGAATGATGAAGAAAACATGAGGCTTGCCTGTCACTGCTATGGTTAGACTTTCATTGGGCCAAACTGTTGAACGGTATATCGTTGGTCTCAAACACATAGCAACTTCTGGAGCAAAATGAACTATGGATAAGGAGATTCAAAATGAGGTGGGAGAAGAACTTTGAAAGTTCAAAAAGGCAATTTGTTTTTTATTGGGATATACCACGGGGGTATTTGAGGTAAGATCAATGCAGGTTAAGGGTACTGGTGGTAATCCTCACTATGTTTCACTGAATGAAAGCAAATGTGAGTGTGAAAAATGGGCTAATTTGCACCTCCCATATTCACATGTCATGAAGGTTACTAAAATAATGGGAGGATTGGCTTGAAATTTTGTCAGCGAGCATTTCATAATAGAGAATTATGCCGCAACATATTCGGGGTCATTCTCACCAGTTGGGCACGAGGCGTATTGGCCATGCACAACAACTAGCAAATAAATTGGTAGAAATTTGAACACATGCTCCAAGATTAGATTTAACTGAATCCCCACTAGAATGTTAAGTCAAAAAAATCTTCATTCTATTATCAATGAAACAAGAAAATGAAGTATTGGTTGGCAACGCAACACACAAGACCAAAAACTTTCAATAGTGTTGGCATCGCAAAATAGTTGCTTATCAGCACTTATTATACAACAAGAAAAGATGTTCCTTTTGGCTGCACCAACAAAAGATGTCATTCCCAATTCATAGGTTACTAATGCTTTGCGAATAGGTCCACGACTATTATGTTTTGTGCATCTGTATATATCACAGCTGGTCACCAATTTTTGTCTAACTAACAATGTCTTTTAAAATCAAACCATGTTTCTACCAAGTTCTTAGCTAAATGTAACAAAAACTACCAAGCAATAAAATAAATTGCATACACAAGAAACTTGTAGAACTGATTCTCCAATATATTTTCCACATTTCTATTAAAAAGGCCATGCTATTGTGAACTCCAGCCTACTTTAAACCTAACAAACATACATAAATAGAAAGCAATGGTAGCATATTTTGTCACACCCTAACAATTGTAGGGTATGACGGGCACCCGACTCTCATCAGAGTCGAGCGAACCCTCAGACATTCACTCTATCAAAACCTGTCATTTCAAAAACTTTTAAGAACATAAAACTTTTCCAAATAAAAATCATTATCTTTATAACGATTATGAAAACTTTCAATCAAATAAGTACTTTAAACCAATTGAAATCATCTAAAATAAATACTCTTCTAAAATCCACAAATGACTCAATTGACATCACTTTGTCGACATCTCGACAAACATACCACAGACACTATCTCGCGAAGTCTCTAAGAAGTAAATCGAACATTATGAGTCGGGGCCCCGACATACCCATAATCATATATATATACATGACTTAGCACAACTCCGAATGAGGTGGAACTTGCCAATCCCCACCGACGTCAAGCATCCTAGCTATACACTTAACACCGCCAACAACGGCGATTGCGGGGCATGAACGCAAGCGTCCCCGAGCAGTAAAAGGACGTCGTACGGACAATGTACCGAGTATATAAGGTGGTAACAAATCATAATCATAATTTGGCTTAGGAGAGAAGAAATCACAATCTAACTTAATACTATAAATTTCTTTGGAAGAAACATAAATATGCACACGAAGTCTCAAAACAATCTTTAAGTAAATAATGCAATCCAACACACATGCCGCTTCCGACATGTTAACAGAATGGTCCCTTCGGACAGCCGCTTCCCGCTAGTATCACAATAGTCCCTTCGGATGGCCGCTTCCGGCATAATAATGATGGCTCCTTCGGGCGGCCGCTTCCGGCTTAATAATAATGGCCCCTTCGGGCAGTCGCTTCCGGCTTAATATCACCATCATATCAACACAAACTCAATCCACAAATATCAATTTCAATTCATATCATAAGTCACTAATCAATTCATCACAATCCAGTTATTAGCCTTAGTCTTTCATAGAAGTTATCAAATATGTATCTCACTAGACTTGAGGACATACTTCCAGGTTTGAGGGTAGAATTGTTATGAAATTCTTACTACTTATATTCTACTCAATTTTATCTTATTTCCCTACCCAAAGAATAAATGATCATATCAATACAAAGGGATGATACTATGGAATATAACCATAAATCGTAAATGAAATGAAGTAGTAATATCTCGCACCCCCTTCGGAGTAGTTTTGAAAATCAAACTTTACGTTTCCTTTAGTATAAAGCTCATTTCTTCTAAATCATTAGTAAAACCATATACACAACTCAACTTGGCACCTTATGGGTGTTCCTTTAGGAACCGAATAGGAGTACAATATCAATAAGCCATCACAAGAAACATTCAGACCTTACTCGTCTAAGAATGGAATCATATGGAGTACATATAGAACGAATAACAACAAGAATCATGCCAAAGGAAGAAAGGTTTGCCTTACATACTTTTGCCGCTTTCCAGCTAACCACAGTCCATCTCGGGTCACGCTAATCTATCAACAATATCAATTTACCCACAATCAATCCAATATATATCCTTATAATCAATCCCTTAAACTTATCTCTATTTCTAACGAAATTTCGACAAAGATTTCCTTTATAATCCGGACAACCCCAAAAAAATCCAATTGCCTAAATTATCAACAATCAATATACATCATGACTCAATATATTTCCATCCATTTAACTCCACTAAAATAGCCCCACCTTCATAAACTTCCCAAAAATGCCAAACGAGCTTTTAACATTATTTCCTCCGTTCTAATCCGTTAAAACTCTAAATAAACACTTTAATAACATAAAAGGAACCTTATACATACCTTAGCAGCATCTCAACCACGAAATATCATCCCCCAAGCTCAATAATTAGATTAAAACGACTACGACAACTTGTACTACACTTTATCCTTCACGAGCCTCGCGATTTGGGGCCTTGAACTTGCTCGATTCTCCACTTTCTCTCTCTAACTCTCCTTTCTCTCTCTATAAAAGTTTGTGGACTGCTTGATGTGTAAATGAATGAATTTGTATGAATTTATCCCTTATATATGGGTCTTGGGTCGGTTCCCGCCGACCTTGAGTCGGGTTGGGCCGAGCCCACTGCCTAGCTTGACCTTTTTGTCTTAAAACATCCATAACTTTCTATCCCTATGTCACATGAAGGCCCACAACCTATGGTTAGAAAGGTATTTCAATTATCTACAACTTTTATTTTTAGAGTTTTCCCAAATTCCCAAATAATGATAGGGTTATAGCCTTCCGAAGTCAGGTCACCCGAAAACGTAACTTAAAAACATCTTTTTGGAGGGCTTACACTTGGATTTGGCTCAAGGGTCCTTCTTGAGTTGTGTTCAACTTCACATATATTGTCTATATAACTTGTCATACTTCCTTTATAAAAACCCCATCATGTGGGCCCCACCTCAGCTTACGGTTATAAGGGCTATATATCTTTTAACGTATTATTCCAATCATATTGTACGAATTCCAAATATCATACTCATGCTATCCTCATGTTAATACAGTAGAATTCCATCCTTTATACTTGTAATATTTGCTCCTCCTTGAGCTCACATTAAGCCGTCTACAACCTTAGTAACGCGAAATTTTCCGGGGTGTAACATATTTGGCATGGTTACTTCTATTTAAAGAACGGTTGAACCAAAGTAAATATGCACCAATTACCATTGCTTCATATGCCATTGAATTAGGCACATAACCTTGTTGTCGTCGAGGACGCGGATTAGGATTACCAATAACAAGACGAGTAATGCGTTTGAACCAAACAAGGCAGGGGTCATCCTACCGAAGTGGTGCATGATTGACTGGTGCATTAAAAACATATTGAAGCTGTTGGTTCCAAAGATGCAACCATTGTGTATGCTCCATTTCCAATTTGTATTTGGCGTTCCTCGACGATAGCAGTGAAAATGTGTGGGATCAAATGGAAATGGAGTTGGTATCTCTCTGTATCAATCCAAACTAGCACCCAATTGAAGAAGATGAAGTGTGGGATGGCAACGGGTGAAGGTCGGCGGTCGCTGGTGGATAGGGTGAGTTGACGGGATACTAGTAATTTTTTCCTTGTGTTTTGTTGAAATGTTACCTTTTTTTTTAGTAGTAATTAACAAAATCGAAGATTTACTCCCTCCAGCTTGGACTGATGGCGAAGAAGTGCTTCTAACTATCTTGCCGGAAAAATGGAGTTTCGCCGGAAAATTATTTGAAATGCGGATCTGATTTTTCTTTTTTTCAATGAGCCCTTTTGATTTTCTTTCTATTTAATATGTGTGTGTGTGTGTGAGAGAGAGAGAGAGAGAATAAAGTTGAATTAATAGCGTATTTTTTGCTTTTTCCGATAGAAATATCGGCATCAACATATTGGTGATGGTAGAGAAAAAGAATGAAGAAGAAGAAATAAAAAGAAAAAAAAATGAGAGGTTTTTTGGGCTTTTCACGCGCCTGTTTTTTGTGAAAACCACGCAAGTTGCCAAGTTAGCGAAAAGTGTCTAAATGACACAGTCGGGCCCTACCACAAGTGTCTAAATGATACAATGTTTAGTTGAGGTGTCTAAGTGAAAAATCTTGACGACCACAAAGGGCTACCACCGAGTTTGACCTTTTTGAAATATATAATACGCTCATCTAAGCATTATGACAAAATAACCTTTCATTTTTCTCTCCCTGCTATCAGTGACAAAATTGCCATACGAACAACATCTATAAAATCCAACGTAATTTCATTCGGGACAACTACGACCAAAAGAAAGACCCAAATATGGCATATTTACGCGTTTCAAAAAAGAGGGAGGATTAAGTATTCAAAAAAAAAAAAAAGGTTAAAGACCATGCATTACATGCCAGCCTGGCATGGAGACTACCAAACCCAAAGCATCTCTGGGCTTCTGTTCTTATTTTCGAATAATGTAGTGCTCGAAGCTCTAACAACAGTCACAAATTCAATACCTGGAAGTGCATCCTGAATGGGTGGAAGGTGTGCAGGGATATAATATTAGGTGGTCGGTGGAAAATAAAGAAATTACTAATTTTTGTTTTCAAATAATGGTAATTTATCTTATGATGCCATTTTATCTGAATTCAAGTTGCTGCGAGGGAGCTTGGGTGCCAACACTAAGCCACAATTAGGAAACAGAAACATTTAGATAACATATTTTTGCACGTAATAGTAATTGTCTACTTGACTCCGGAACACATAACTTATTGGTCCAGTGTGATTGCCCTGTACCTTTTTAATTCGCTTAATTATTAATATTATCGTCTTTTAACCAACAAAACAAGTATGTAAGATTTTGGAAAAGACAAAATTTGATGTTTAAAAAATTTAAATTAATTAAAATACTTTTTTTATTACTTAAGGCACCTTATTAAATCCTCTTTCCTTTCCAAAAAAAAAAAAAAAAAAAAAAAACTTATCTGACCACGGGTTAAAAAAAAGAACGAGAGAAAATGACATATGGTTCTTTATGTTTAAGGTAGGGATAAAATTATCCATTAAATATACTCTTTAGTCCATGAAAATTTACTTACTACGGAGGGGAAAGGGTCAAAAATGTCCATCTACTTTGAGAAAAAGGCTAAAAATATCCTCCGTTATAAATTTGAGTAAAAAATATCCGTTCCGTCGTTATAGTTTTCAAATATACTCCTATCTTAACGAAAATTTCCAAATCCCCTAAAATAACCCGATTTCATTTTTAAACTCGACCAACTACATAAAAATCCATATGCGACCAACTTGTTCGTGAATCCTATATTTGGAGCCACTAGGCATAGGAGCGGGTGGCCCATATAGTTTTCTATTTAACTGGGTCGAGTTTAAATGAAGTGAGTTTAAAAATGAAATCAAATTATTTTGTGTATTTTGGTTAAGATAGGGGTATATTTGTATATTTTTGAGCCTTTTCCCATTTAAATATGAAGAGTATTGAATGCTTTTGGTGTATGTTAAATTGAACATAAACGCCGTTAGTGTAAGTTTAACGGAATGGTCATATGAGAAGCAGGTGTGTAAGGAGAAAACCCAAAACCATAGGATCATTTCAGATCTCCAAGTTTCATTCATTTTCAACTTGGACAAGTAAAGCTGAGAAGTCGAAGTTGGTTCCATTTGAAGTAACCACCATCATCTTTTTTCTTCATTGTCCGCTCCTTATAATTGAAAATGCTGGAAGTTATCAGTAATTGACTAGTAAATTTATTCAAAAAACAGAAAGAGAATTGTAAAGTAGTGGGAAAAGCATTCGTTTCTGTTGAGGCAAAGAAGTAAAGTCATGGCGACGGTGACAAGAGGCGGTGTTCCAAAGTCGGAAGCAATTTCGAAAGGCTACAATTTCGCTTCTAATTGGGAACAGGTGAACACTCTCATTCTATCTCCCATTTTCTCTAATTTAAGGCTAATTCTCTAGATCTTACCAGATTTCGTAGATCTCTGATTCTATCCCGAAATTAATGAATTGTAAATTGTTGATTGGAAAGGGGATCAATCTGTATTCCTTTCTACTACTACTAATACTTTGTTATTGCTTATTCTTCAATGTGTATTCTTATCTGTTGTTGCATTTGTTTTGTACTCCCTCTCGATCAACAAGAGTGTCCACTTAGCCCTTTGCAGAAAATACTAACTCCTAGACAAAAAAATAGGTAATTTGACTAAACTGCTCCTCATTAAATAGGTATTGTGATTTGATCACATAACACTTAATAGTGGTAAATCTGGAAAAATAAGGTTAATTCATTCTTGATTTGATAAGTGGACACTCTTTTTAACTCAAGAAAAAAAAGGTTGAGTAGACACTCTTTTTGATCCGGAGGGAGTATCTTATTATTTTGCTGTCCTATTTTTATTTTGAGCCGAGAGTATATCGGAAACAACCTCTCTACCCCCACAAAGGCAGGGGTAAAGTTTGTGTACATCTTACCCTCCCCAGACCCCATTTGTGGGATTACATTGGGTATGTTGTTGTTTGTTGTTCGGAAAGGGGATCAAATATTTGCTATTGGCATTGATGTATTGCTGGACTTCTTGGATTCCTTACTGCTTTAGAGAATCATTTCCAGCAAATCTTTCTACTTTGTCTCACTTTTAAATAAAATTTACTAACTTTTTACTGATTTAAAAAAAAGGAGAAAGAAAAGGGGATCAAAATTGTTTCTGTGTGTGATAAAGCCGTCTCATTTGATTCCAAATCCGTGTTTTTTGCTTCTTTTCAATGGCAACTTGGCAAGCTTTAGCAGCTGGTAATTGTGTCACATGTTCTTAGTCCAACTATCTTTTCATGTTTTATCCTCATTGTAATGTGACACTGTTTCTTTATATTCTTTTTGTTTTAGCTTATTCTTGCAATTGCTATTGGAAAATCACCATTTGGATGATTGCCTCCATCCTGGATTTGATTTTTTTTTTTTTTTTGCGTTGCCAAATTATATTGTTTGTAAGTACTATATGTGTGTGTTTCATGTCTATTGAAAGTTTTTCCTTTTGATTAACTAAATCAGCATTAGTGGCTTGATGTTCATATCTTCAATGACTTTTGGTAATTTTTTTCTTACAGAATGCTCCGTTAACAGAGCAACAACAAGCAGCCATACAGGCACTTTCCCATGCAGTTGCTGAGAGACCTTTCCCATCCAATTTGGTGAATTTTTCCTTCTTGGTTGGTTTCAGAATACCATCTATCACAAATTCAATTACCTGAAATATGTTATTATTTTATGTTGCAGGATCAAGTTTCTGGACAGGATAATAGTCTCTCTGTCTCAACAAAGCTCAGTTCTCTGGAGGAGTCAGGGGCCATTGAAGCAGTCCTAGTGAATACAAATCAGGTGAGTTACTTCTACAATGTTTAATTGAACGCCTTTTATTTTTTCATTTCCGGGTTGTAAATCTTAATATTCCATATTTCAAATGAGGGGCCGAGAATGATTTATTCCCTTATTAAAAAAGTTTGCATGATCAGCTAAATGTTGGAAAGGAATCAAAATTAATTTTTTTTTTTTTGGAAAATGGTAATTGGTATTCTTCAGCATTATGGAGATGCTGGGGACCTTTAAAAGAAAAACAAAGAGAGAAATATTTACAGAGATGCTAATAATTCTACCAACTGTTCTGTTTCCTCTATATCTTTTTCTTTACACCAGAAATAAAAAGATACAATACAATTCCACTTAACCTTCTGAATGGAATTGGACCTATCTTCAAAATTTCTACTATTCCTTTCTTTCCACTGTCCACCATATGCAGTGTGGGATTATCCTCCACCATGCCTTCTGACTCTTACTTCCCCCTCTTCTAATCCAACAACTTAGCAGATCTGCAGTATGTTCAGGCATGGTCCACTTTGTTTCTGTGAGACTAAGAAAGATGGCCCAAATTTGTGTTGTGAAGCTGCAATGCAAAAATAAATGGTTGTTGGTCTCTTCTGTTTTCCCACATAATGAATCAAAACTAATACTAACATCTTATAACCATGATAAGCTATTTATATGTGCGTTTAGAGCAATCAATGCTAAAATATGGAGTTATATTTGTGCAAGACTAGGAGTTGTAGTGTGTTATACTCACTGACTGATCAGCCACACATAACTGCTATTTTTTTTTTTTTTGAATAAGATAACAGCTAAATCAATGAGTTGAACAGAATGCCTGATAATTGTTTGCTAAAAGGCCCCATCCATGTTTTGGTTTGCTAGAGAATATGCCTCTCATTTTTGTCCTGATGATTGTAATTTACTGGAGAGAGGAAACACCTTATGCCGGGCAATGACATTTAGTGAGAAATGACAGTGATACTCAAATGTCTTCTGGGTTAGAAGTACCTATATTGCACGTGATGTGTTCAGGGAAGATGACTGTAGTGGCTGCTTATGGCCTTGACCCACGTGCTTGAGCGGAGTATTTATTTATGTCTAAATATGAGAAAGACACAGCAATTTGTTCTAGAACTGTCCTCCCTATTTGAACTTTAGTGCTGGCCTTCAACTATCCATGCCCATGGAGTATGTTTTCGATTCTTAATCTGCACGCATGTGAAATGATAGATATAGCCCTAGAAGATACCTTTATCTTATCAAATAATTAAACCTGGCCTGCTTGAGTGGAGGAGTATTTATGTCTAAATATGAGAAAAGACATGCAAAGCAATTTGTTCTAGAACTCTCCGCCCTATTTGAACTTTAGTGTTGGCCTTCAACTATCCATGCCCATGGAGTATGTTTTCGATTCTTAATCTGCATGCATGTGAAATGATAGAGATAGCCCTAGAAGATACCTTTACCTTATCAAAAGAAAAGAGAGAGAGAGAGAGAGAGAGAGAGAGAGCCCTAGAAGATCTTTTCTTTCTCTCCTTTTGTTTTGTTCTGCCTTTGGGTAAAGAGATTTTCCGATCATTATAAAATTATTTACCTTATCACAAAAAAAGGTTCTCTATCAAAGGCATCCAATAATTTATACACACAAGAACCTTGTGGGTGCACAAAAGATTAACTATAGGAGGTTATTTCTCAACTGTTCAAAATCCACCCCCTTCAAAAGACCTCCTACTTCTTTCCTTCCAAAGCACTGCATGGAGCTACATCCCGTGCTCACATCTTCTTCTCTTTATTGTGAAGCCCCTCAGCTAGTCACATGGTGAATACGGCTTCCCATATGTGGATCTTTGCTTTTTCCACACCTTTTCTGGTTAAGCAGAATCAAAGTAATTCACAGGTCTTGGCACGATCCTCTTTACTTCAAAAATGTAAAAGTAACTGTCACAACTCTGAGGCTATTGGGCAGTGTTGTAGGAGTTAATTAACATCCTCGGCCTCCATTTCACACGTAGCACTTTCATGGGCATTGGGCAGTATTTATGTCTATATTCAGGCCTCTTTCTTGAAGGAATTGCTCTGTTAGTATTGCCTCATATGTCACTCTCCAGCAGAAGCAAGCCACTAGGAGCTTTAGTTTTCTAAATTTTTTTCCATGGCAACCTTTATGTTGCATTCTTGTATCTATCCTTGAATCAGTGTTGTCAAAGGCGCGCTTAAGCCCTAAAGCGAGGCTCAAAACATGTTGAGCGCTTCGCCTCGCTTTATTTGTGCTTTAGTGTCATCATCAAGGTTCTAAGACATACTTTTCCTTGCCAATGAGCCTCTCTTGAAGAGATGACACTAGATAATTGATATTTCAGTTTATTGTAATGTTTGTACAATTTCTTTGTCCATATATTTGTTCTCTTGAAGAGATGACACTAGATAATTGATATTTCAGTTTATTGTAATGTTTATACAATTTCTTTGTCCATATATTTGTTATTCATGCTTATTATTATTAGTGTTGGACTAAACATATATATATATTTGTATTTTTGCACCATTGCGCCTTTTTCATTAAAGCCCACACTTTATTTGCGCTTTGCGCTTAAAGCCCCAGCTAACCTTAGAGCTTTTTTGCGCTTTTGATAACACTGCCTTGAATATTGAATATGCTCAGTTGAGCTCTGTAAATGATGATAGAAATAGCATCTTAAGTTTACCTTTTCTCTATTGCTACTTGAACTTGATATGATTTTCCTCTTCCCCCTTTGTGCTGTTTTGTTGATACAGTTTTACAAGTGGTTTGCGGATCTTGAAGCAGCCATGAAATCAGAGGTTAGTCTTTAGCTTGTTTATATGTCTTCTGTTCTTCCAAAAGTTACAAGTTGACGCATTTACAAAATTACATATGCTTTCTTTCTGTGCTTAGACTGAAGAAAAATATCAGCATTATGTCAACACCTTAACAGAGCAGATTCAGACCTGCGATAGTATACTTCACCAGGTACTGTGAGAAGAAAAGAATGCTGTTTCACTCTTCTCTTAGGCCTTTTTGTTGTTGCTGTTCATTTATTCTATGCTTGCTTTCAAGTTTCGACATGCCCTTGCCCTTGAAAATGGCTCTCTTGCAGGTGGATGAAACACTTGACTTATTCAATGAGCTGCAATTGCAGCACCAAGCAGTGGCAACAAAGACTAGAACCCTTCATGATGCGTGTGATAGACTGGTGTGTCAACCCATTTCTCTTAGCATCTGTGGTTACTTTAGCTATACATTGTCCTTTACTGTTTTATTTTTTTAAAAAGTTTGAGGAACGATTAATTGCATGATAAGAGGATAGGCTTGTAATTGACGGAATTTATTTTTTAATAGACATTGTTTTGCCTTAATCTATGGTGATGAAAGTCTTCACTTCCAATCTACTATATTGATGGATAAAGTCTATGATGTCTTTAATAGTTGCCAAATGTTTCAATTTCTTCTAGCTGAAGTTTCTGTTTGGCATAAAGCATTATCTAGTTGTAATTCATGTCAATGTTCCGTCTTTGCATTGTCCAGTGGTTGTCATTTAAAATTTGGAAGTCTCCCTGTCAGTGTCTAACATTAATGGACATTTGATGTACAGGTAAAGAGGCAAGAATTAACAACATGAAGTCATTGAATAATCTTCTTGTGTAATTTCTTTTTTATTTGCAGCTTTTGGAGAAGCAGAAATTAATTGAGTTTGCAGAATCACTTCACAATAAGCTCAACTACTTTGATGAATTGGAGAATGTAAGGTCCGACTGCCATTTATGTTGATGATATTCCTTTGTTATTCAGTGCCTTATGCACTAGTGTCTATCTATGCCTATGCTGAATTGGGTATGGTTCTGCATCAGCTTTATTTTGAGAGAATTCATGCCATCTGTATATGTTATGCTTTAATACATTAGTGAGGTAACATATCTAACTAAGAGTTTGAACTATGGAAAAACAGCTTTAAGAAATGAGAGAGCTTTCTTTCTCAAGAGATTCATGTTTTTTAATTAGATTTTTTCCACACCCACACACCGGAGGGTGGAGGGCTTCATCCTTTGTAAATTAAGCTTTGATTCTAGATCGTTTTCTTCCTCATATTATAAATGAGTCATCCCAAAGTTAATTCTTTCTTGGCTTTACAAATCTAGTGCTTTTGGAATTTTAGCAAGTTATTTCTTTAAGGTGGTTGTTATCTCATCTCTTGTTTAACTCGTCTCTCCCATTTATGTGCTTGGTTGTTTCTTAAGGAAAACTTTTTCACTTGTGAGATTGAGAATTAGATCCTTGTTTAAATGCCCTTCAAAGGAGTAGCTTTTTCACTCTCCACCATAGAGATTTTCGATTTAATCACGACCATTAGCCAAAAAAATTTCTAATAATTGTTTTTCTGTTGAATTACATCTGATTGGGCATTTGCATTCTATCAGCTTTGATGTATCTTGTGTTCAATTTTCTCTCCTAGATCTTGCTCTTCTTTTTCTTTTTTAACTTTTCTAAATGTCAAAGTGCCCAGTGTTCTTTTTTTTTTTTTTCCCCCGCTTTAACTCCTCATGGTTGTCTTGCTCTCCTGTTTGCAGGTTGCGACCACTTTTTATTCTCCTAGCATGAGCGTTGGGAGTTCAAATTTTCTTCCATTGCTTAAAAGACTTGATGAGTGCATAACGTAAGTGACATTACATCTCATATTAGTGCATTGAAATCTATGAATATTAGAGCCACTGTGATGATGTATTATCCATTCCTTTTTTTGGTTATTTGTGAAGTTTACCATGTGGACAAGTCTAGATTTCACAGTTTTCTCTAGAGATGTAAATTCTTTTATCAAGATTAAGTCCTGTTAAATTAAGTCTGTAAATCTTTGCATAAGAGCTCAAATAACCATTGTGTTTGTCCTGTATGTCACTGAAGATATGTCGAGAATAACCCACAATATGCAGAGTGCAGCATTTATTTGGTCAAGTTTCGACAACTTCAGGTACTTAACAGAATTGGCATCAACATTATATATCTAGCAAATATGAAATCACATTTCTTATAAAATTGGCAAGGTTTTATGAAATTCTGGACATAAAAATTCTGATCGTTGCCCATTTCTCTCTCTGTCTGTTTTTCCTTTGTCTTCTTGTAACCAGTCTCGAGCTCTGGGAATGATTCGCTCTCATGTTCTTTCCGTTCTTAGAAGTACTTCTTCTCAGGTAAATCTGCTTTATGTTACATTGCGAAATGCACAGCAATCTTTGACTTGCCGATGAATGGATGAATGGCTGCATCTCCTGAGATATTTAAATCCATTTCATCAGGTTCAGGCTGCTATACGAAGCAGTGGTGGTAGCAAAACATCTTTTGCCGAGGGTATAGAGTCATCTATAATATATGTACGCTTCAAGGCTGCAGCAAATGAGGTAACATTGGAATATGTCCTTGCTTTTTAATTTATAGGAACTTTATAAATTTGTTGTACGAGAGTGGGGGTATTACTAGGACTAGCTTTACTGTGTAATCCATGAACCAAATGATCTTAGTTACCTGCAGCTTAAGCCTATCTTGGAGGAAATTGAAAGCAGAACACCTAGAAAAGAGTATATTCAACTTCTTGAAGAATGCTACAAACTCTATTGTGAACAGCGTCTTTCCTTGGTGAGTAGTAAGCTGCTCCCTTAGTTCTATAGCTACTCTTTTCTTATTGAAAAAAAATCATTATTTATATATACATGACTTTTCTTCTCCTTGTTTTGTCATTATATTTAGTACTCGTTCTGTTTCACTTAATACAGATAAGAGGTATAGTGCAACAGCGGATCTCTGAATTTTCCAGGAAAGAAGCATTGTCATCTTTAACTAGATCTGGATGTGCATATTTAATGCAGGTACATTCAAATGACATCCGTACTCTTTACAACATTTTGTACTAGAGAATGATATGATAATTACATCTTGCTTTATTTTCTTCTAGTAGGAAAAGAGAAAAGGAGATTCAAGGACAAAACTAGGACTTTTTATGGTGATGGTGGTGGTGGGTTTTTTTTTTTTTTTTTTTTTTTTTTTTTTTGTTTTGGTTGGGGGGAGGGGGATCAGAAGAAGAAGAAAAGTCATAATTCAAAGTTGACCTCCCAGTCTTCGTAGTCATATGAGCAACCCACATTCATTTTTCTTTTGACGGGATGAGTTCAAAGTATAAAGTTCTCATTCTAAAAAGTTCTAAGTAATTGGATCTAAATAAGAGAGCCACATCTTACTTTTTCTTTTAAAGGTTTAGCTCATCTTAATGTAGATAAATACCTCCTCTAATTGGATTTAGTAAAAATGAGCTAAAACTATTGCAGCCTTGGTTTCTTTGAGGAAGGAATCAGAATTTGTTTATGTTTTCTGTGAATCACTACTGCCAAAGTTGATATCAGAAGCTGCTTCAAACGAACTCTTGCTGAAGGCATATTAGGGTGAAATTGAGATGTATAACTCTCTCTATACTTTATCTTTGACATCTTAAATGCAGGTGTGTCAGCTAGAGCATCAACTCTTCAAACACTTCTTCCCATCTTCTTCAGAAGACATTTCGAGTTTGACTCCTCTTGTAGATCCTCTGTGAGTTGCCTAACTTCTCTTGTGGGGTTCTTTCTGCATTTGAACCATTTTTGCTGCTTGCTTATTTCCATTCCCCCTTTTTCTTTTGTAATTTGCTTCTTTTTTCTTTTTCTTGTCTTGTTTGTTGGGCGGGGTGGGGTGGGTGGGAGGGTTTGGATTATCTTTATTGTTATTTCTTGTGCCTTGTAAGCAAGAGAGCCAACATTGCCCAATTTTTGTGCCTGTAAGGCTTTGTCAGTTTAGTAGCTTGTATAGTGCGTAAACCTCCCTAGGCCAGAGTTGCTGTCAGTGGTAAATGGGTGTAAACGTTTTCAGACATTATTTGTGTGCTAATAAAAATCAGTGTGAACTATGAGGCTCCCCAATAGCTTAGTATTTGTCGTTTTAGATCTTAGTGCTAGCACAAGATTAGTTCATAGTTTGGAACTTGAAGCCTTCCTGTGGGATGCCTATCTGTTCCTTTGAAAGAGCTGTCTCAGATTTCCCATCTGCTTTAGATTCGCAGGTATCACCAGCTATCAGTTATGGATATGTGCTATGTTTATATATCAAGTTAGTGTGGTAACATTTGCTCCTGCGTTGCTTCAACTGCTCTTTTATGACCTTAAATCTTTGAGACACAAATGTGTAGGTTACATGTGAAAGTTTTAGTTATTTCAAGGCAAGCCAGGTCCTTCAAAGTATAAGCCTTAACTTATTCTCCAAAAACAGAAGTATAAGTTTTTACTCAAAAACAGTTTTGTTTTGATAAAGAATGTGCGAGAACAGTTATTAAGTGGAGAAGGGTAGAGGGTCGGCTCATTATCCACCAACATTCGAACCGTGTGCCAGCTGGCCCTTGGGGATTTCTTGTTTAGGTGGGAAAGAAGTCTTCCATACCTGGAAAAGTAAAATCATGTAGGCTGGTAAGGAAACTTAATTCCTGTCAATCACTGCGTGTGATGTGCTTTGTATTACCTCTTTGCTGACTCCTCTCACTATCTGGGACTTCCAGTCACTCCCCATGGGTGATATTTGAAGCGAGATGTCCATTACACCTGCACCTTTTGTTTGGTTCATAAATTTTCCTTTTTTACTTCTCTGGATATTTTTACTTTAACATACATGTACATCCTTCCTGATTATGGGGCAGAGAGACAAAAAGTCTTGCGCTTTTATCCATCTAAGTTCATCATTTTTATAGTTTTTCTTGTTAAGTTAATGTGATTAGATAATATCAATGGCAAAGAGTTACAATTATTGATAATTAATCTAATGGCAAATTTTAAATACTGGTAAAGTTTTAATCAGGAGTGGAACATGTAATTTACCTTTTATATACAAAAAGTAGTGGAGCGTGTTATTTGGCTGCACTTGATAACTTTACTTTTCTTTGCCACCTTCTATGATTAAGCAGATATATGCAATCAGATATTCTCATTCTCTGTCTTGTGCATTCTCAAGCTATACTCTACTTTGCTGCCTTTATTTTTAAATCTATGTAGTCCATGAGAAGTCATAAATTTGAATTTACATCCCAGCACAATTACATTTCCTTGTTATCTCAGCATAACATGATATGAATATTCTGTGCATAGCATCTAAATTCACATGCTCTTGACCCATCTCTTGGTTGTTCCAGTTACAATAGTTTAATGAAGAGTTGATACGTTATACTCCCTCCGTCCCATTTTATGTTATGGTGTTTGACTGGGCATGGAGTTCAAGAAAGAACGAAAGAAAGGCTTCTGAAATTTGTGTTCTAATACAGGCCATAAACACTTGTGTGACTATAAATAAATCATGTCGTTAAATGGTAAAATTGGAAGTTTAAAGTTAAGTTGTTTCCAGAAAGAAAAAGGTGTCACTCTTTTTTGGATGGATTAAAAAGGAAAGTGTCGCATAAAATGGGACACAGAGAGTATTATCTACATGCCCCTGAAGCTGCTGGAACTTGAGCTTTATTATTTTGATAAGTAAACTTGAGCTTTATGTGTCTTAAGGTTACAATTGCCTCTAATGTGAACCTTTGATTCCTACCAACTTCAGGTGTACTTTCCTATATGATACATTGCGTCCTAAACTTATTCACGAAACAAACCTGGATGTTCTTTGTGAACTGGTTGATATCCTTAAAGTTGAAGTTCTAGGAGAACAACTGAGCAGACGGGGGGAGTCATTGGCTGGGCTACGTCCAACGCTGGACAGGATTCTGGCAGATGTTCATGAACGATTAACTTTTCGTGCTCGCACCTATATCCGTGATGAGGTAACATCCAAAGTATTGCTTGGACATTTTACTTAAATGCTGTTTGGCGGCTTATCTATTACTCGGATATGAGATCATATTTGTGAAACTTTGCTGATATGATTGTTCCACCAGTGTTATCAAAAGCGAAAAGCGCAAGAAAAACTCTAAAGTCTGTTGAGGATTTAAGGGCAAATAAAGCGAGGCCTTTAATGAAAAAAGGCGCAAATGGAGAAAAAAAATGCAAATATATATGTTTAGTCCATGACTAATAATTACAAGTATGAATGACAAATATATGGACAAAGAAATTGAAATAAAATTACAGTAAAGTGACATCAATTGTTTTGTGTCGCCTCTTCAGGAGAGGCTCATTGGCTAGGAAAAGTGTCTTAGAGCCTTGATGACGACACTTGAGCGCGCATTAAGCGAGGCAAAGCGGTCAACATGTTTTGAGCCTCGCGTCAGGACTTAAGCGTGCTTTAACCGCGCCTTTGACAATACTGTGTGCCACTCACTTTAATCTCTTTATTATTCTTTTCCCCTTGCCTTGATTTTACCACTTAACCCAAGACTTAAGTGCGCTTTAACTGCGCCTCTGACAACACTGTGTGCCACTCACTTTAATCTCTTTATTATTTGCGCTTTAACTTCTTTGTGCCAAGACCGCTTTTGCCTCTGACTGTGTGCCACTCACTTTAATCTCAGCAACCTCACTGTGTGCCACTCACTTTAATCTCTTTATTATTCTTTTCCCGTTGCCTTGATTTTACCACTTAATCAGCAACCTCATGGATAGATGAATATTGCCAAAATTTGTTACTGGGTGAAGTAGGCCTTTTTTCCTGCTGCATAAAAATAAAATCTTCTCAATATGACTTGTATAAAGTTCCCAAACATGAAATTGAGTGATTTAACCAAAAATAAGGGGCTGAGTTGTTACATTGTTGTTCTCTTAGCTACACTATCTTCCATTGTTGTGACATATACCTTGGAATATAATTGCCAAATGAGGGATTTTCCGTTGGAGTTTTCCTGTTCTTTCTTATGATTGATATGACACTTAATTGAAAGGTTGGCCCTTGTGCTGTGGAAGGACTATGCTTATGGCAGACTTCTGACAATTGGAAAAGTCCAAGAGGCTCTTGAATGAATTATACCAGTTTATGTCATGTTGACCAACTTTTTGTAATTTGAAACTAGTATGTACTCCATCCCTTTCTGAATTACCTGGTTTCATTTTAGTGTTGAGTTACTAAGGAAAAATGAAATTTTTAAAGGTTCTTGGTACATTATAGTTTTTCTCTTTTTTGATGGCTAAGAATTTTTTTATAAAAAGGCACCAAGGTTGTGCAACCGAGGTACAAACAAAGCACAAACAATCCGGTTCACAGTGAAGTATGCAAACCCAAAGCCCCAAAAGGGAAAAGATCCCAGCAAGAGCCCTCACAACTCCCTGTCACCACTCATTTACAAATATAAGGAAAAATAGAGGCCTATCCATCATAATGAGGAAAACATGTTGGTGTTTTCCTTATTTTTGCTACTGTTGATTTGATATTTGTCCAGAGTTCATTCAGTTCCTGAGCTAGTCTTTTCTCCTTATTCCTGCCATACTTTCATTTATACTCGGTGCATCATTTGTTTGGATTAATAATACAAAGTGGTATGAGCTTCAATGTTGTCTAATGTTCGCTTGAGATGAATTTAAATGGGAAACATGGTTAGTGATGACTCGTATAGCCAGCCCCAACTAGTTCGGACTGAGGCATAGTAGTTATTGTTGGTAGGAGTTTCAATGGAGATGGAAAATGTCCTCGATTAGGGAAATATGATAAGTTGGGATTGATAAGAGAAGGAAATTAGACCATCTAAGTTGAGATAACTGGAGTAAGAAGTGCACATGTATGTTTGGTTTCTGTGTGCCGGAACTTTCTCACAAGTAACCAGTGGTCTACAACTGATTTGGTCTGCCTTCTTTCCCTGCTTTGTTTTCAGATTGCAAATTACCTTCCTTCAGACGAGGATCTGGATTACCCTAAAAAGTTGGAGCAATCTGTTTCAGCAGAACTGGATTCACCATCTGTAAGTGCCAAACTTTTTGTCCTGTGACGGGTATTCAGTTGAATTCTGTAACCTATATCTTCAGAGGAAGTAAGAGCTAGGATGGCTTTTATCTTCATCTTTTCTATTTTGGTCTTTGTAATTTTTTGGTGGAGAAGTTCGCATTCTGTTATGGAGGTTGCAGTTTGATATATTTTCTAATTATGGTTCTGTAATCAATATCTTGCTTAAGGGTGTGAACTGACTGTTCTTGACCCGTGATTCTAGTTGGATGATATTTATTGCACAGTGCGAAGCAAGCTATGTTAATGTTTCAAGGTGTAAAAATTGAAAACTAGAGGTCTGATGGAATTTGTATTTCAAGTTTTTTTTCTTTTGAGATAGAGTTTTAGGATTTATGTTAGTATTGAGCTTTTTATTGGTCAATTTATTTTGAATTGGTCAAGTGTGCTGGGTTAGCGACCTTTTCAAAGACCTGCTGTATATTAATAAAAAAGCTTTTAAAGAAAATAAGTTAGTTTATGCTGATTTATGTAACTTGAATTTGTTTTCGCAGATATTTTCCCTGTGGCTTTGCTGTTAAACATGCTTTTCTGCGCTTTTTCACCATAATCTGTCTCCTTACCTTTTCTGCTATTTTGCACCATATTCGCTGTTTCCTTATTCCAAATTTGGTGCAGACTGAACAAAACCCAGATGTTTCCGGAACTTGGTATCCTCCCCTGGAGAAAACCATCTCATGTCTATCAAAACTGTACTGTTCTTTAGAATCAGCTGTTTTTACTGGATTAGCTCAGGTAAGCAGTTACTTTTGCTATCAGTGCCCCTTCTAATCGTTACCAGATGTTTCTGAATCCTTATTTCCTGTTTTTCTTTCTCAGGAAGCTGTAGAATTTTGCTCGTTATCCATTCAAGTAAGTTTCTTTAGTTGAAGTTCATGTATTTGACTGTTCCGTTGATTATGCTGTGAAATTTTTAATGTTCTATCAGTCGTATTTTTTTGTTAGTGCTGTTTGTTATTGCTAAACTTTTAATTCCTTCAGAAAGCTAGCAAACTTATTGGCAAAAGATCGTCATCAATGGATGCACAGCTTTTCCTAATAAAGCATCTACTCATCCTGAGGGAGCAGGTTTCTCTTACTTGCTTTTGAAATTCCTAGTTCTTGTCATAACTGCAGGATTCTAACTTAAGATGCCTTCCAGATTGCCCCATTTGACATAGAATTTTCAGTCACACACAAGGAGCTTGATTTTTCGCATTTGCTGGTGAGTATCGAGAATCTACTATTTCTGTTGGTATTCAGTTCTTCATTGTCCACCACTTCTCTGCTGCAGATCTATTTTTCTTTGATAATTACATTATCCTGAAGTGGAGAAAAATCTCTTTTTGGGTATCTTTTAGTTTGTTATAAAGGCAGACTTTACTCTATCCACTATGCAATATTAGACTGAAGTCATCTCATGGAATTAAGAAGAAATGGAAAGTTGACTTCAGTGAATTCACACCAAATAACCCGTTTGATCTCCGTTTTCAAGTTTGGAACTGTTGTCATTTTCCTTCACAACTTCGTGATTTAATCCTTATGGCAACTCTGGTTGACACAGCTCATGGATGAATGCTGCATTAGGGGCAGTTGTGTGTTAGAGTTAGTTTTCCCTTGATTGTCAGTAAAATTGAAGCATTAGTCATTTCCAATCAAAATCTTTGTCAATTTGGGGTCAAATTTACAAACGGCTTCCGTCACAAATTGTCTCTGAGACAAATGGTACGAATGCTGAAGTGACAAACTATCCCATGTATCTGATCCTATCTAGGATCGCGAAGACGGTGGTCTACTTGTAGCTATATCATGTCAGAGCTGTAGAGGACTAGTTCTCAGATACCACATGCTGGGATTGAATGGTTGTAGGACAAGGCCAGTCCAAATGGAGATGCCTTTCGATCTCCCTGAAGATCCTGTCACCTAAAAGAAAACATTCTCTGTAGTCCAAATAATGCTAACTGGAGAAAAGATCTTGCTCTGGCGTGCTAAAGGAGTTGTTCTATCCTGCACATAAGCTGGAGACTCATTCTTGTCCAATAATATTTCGTATTTCCTTCAACCAAATGCATCATCAATTCCAAACAATTCTCTTCTCCATAAAGTTCACTCTAGTATATTCGCAAACCCAACAATTGATGCAAAGAACAAGCTTAGATGCACCCAAGGGTGTGGCTTAGTGGTCAATGAAGTAGGTTGAGCATCATGAGGTTTCAGGTTCAAATCCCAACGGAGACAAAAACACCAGGTGATTTCTTCGCATCTGTTTTAGCCTTGGTGGATAGAGTTACCTAATACCTGTTGCTGGTGGGAAGTGGCAGGAACCTCGTGGAATTAGTCGAGGTGCGCGCAAGCTGGTCCGGACACCACGGTTATAAAAAAAAAAAAAAAAAAAAAAAAAAAAAAAAAAAAAACCCCTTAGATGAGAGCAACATCCATGCTGCACCCAAGATGCTGAATGATCTCTGCCACAATTCCTTGCGAAAGAACGAAGTGAAAATAAACAAGATCGAGTCAAGTATATAACCCCCATTACTGTGAAACTCATCAAAGGCTTCCATGAGTGCATGTTAAAGTATCCCAGTGCGTCTGAGAAAAGGTTATCGTAGCCTAACAACGACGAAGATTGTATAGAATCCCCGCTTCCAAGGTTTTAGTCTAATGGTAAGAGGCGTATTGCGTGATGTGTGTGTTAGATGCACATTATGGTTTCGAACCCTGCTGCAGACTAGAGCTGCCTGGTATTTAAGTGGAGAAAGGTAGAGGGGGTAGGGCCATTACCTACTGAGCTTCGAACCGTGCGTAACTGACCTTCGGGATTTCTCAGTTGTAAAAAAATGATTGTCTAATCTCTTATCAAATCCGTTGACAAGTCTTCTACTCTATAGTGGAATGAGCCATCAGTTTAAGACTTCAAATTGATGCTACATGTGCCCAATTTCTTAGCTTTATATTAATGTTTGATTGACTGTTGGATTGTAAAACTTTCTTTTGTATTTGTTATAAATATAAATTTCCAGGAGCATCTGAGGCGGATTCTAAGGGGTCAGGCATCAATCTTTGACTGGTCGAGATCATCTTCATTAGCTAAAACTTTATCTCCAAGAGTCTTGGAAAGTCAAATTGACGCCAAGAAGGTATCTGCTCCACTTAGTTTGCAGCAGTTTTCATTTGAGTGACTTTGAGTAGCAATGGATTGTAGTTATTTTTATTTAGCAGTCTCATCTCATTAAAAAAGATTAATCATCATGCATTTAGTTTGACTCTTAGCACTTAATTAATCAATGTACACCTCAGAAAATTTTGCTCCCTTGTTCTGGACTTCTGATATCACTGGGATCTTCCCTTCGTTCCTATTTTTGCACTGTTGGGACTCTGTTTTGTAACTTACTCCTTTTTTATATCTGAGAACCCTTTTAGCCCTGATTTCCATCTTCGAGCCTCTTCCTTTCATTTCAAATTTAAATCCCCAAAAAATACTTCATGAGTGTAGACTATCCTTTAAGCATTTTACATGTTTATTTGGCTAAAGGAATGATGCTTGAGAGCTTCTCCAAAGCATTGGCTCATCATTGAAGATTTGATTCTGTTGGCAGCTTCAGATTCTTTTTCTAAACAAAAGGAATTGACATTTTTATAAGATGAAGCGCTTGGTCATGTTTGAGATAAAAACTAAATCTCATAAGGTGATATAGTTATTGTATTCTAGTCCCTTTTTGACGGGATAAAATAGCCTACAAAATATACTGTTTCTTCTAATTCAGCAGGCAAGTACTCCCTCTGGTTCAAAAAAAGAGTCCACTTAGCCTTTATTTTTTGGTTCAAAAAAAGTGTCCACTTACCAAATCAAGAAAGAATTAACCTTATCTTTGCAGATTTGCCCTTATTAAGTGTTAAGTGACCAAATCCCAATACCTATTTAATTAGGGGTAGTCTAGTCGAATTACATATATTTATTTAGGAGTTAGTATTTTCTTAAGGGGTGTGCAAATGGCTAAGTGGACACTCTTTTTGAACCGGAGGGATTCAGGGTCCTTTTTTTCCGTATAGAAATCTTATTTGATTCTGGGTTTTAGGGGTTGTTTTAATGATGTCTGGACTTCTATTGATTCTTCCAATTCAGCAGGCGAGTATCATGTATGACTTTGTGAAAACATTTTGGACCTCTTTTGTCCCATAGAAACCCTTGGGGATCGTCTGGCTTGTTGGTTAGAGTTATGCAAGTAATAGTAATACAGGGATTAGTAATGCCGAGATTACAATGCACGAATTATTTCTTTGGATGTTTGGTTTGTTGTATTTGAAATTAATATACATTATTTAATTTTTACAATGAAATGTTTGTTTATAATGCATGATAAAATGTTTTGATCTTTAAAAATGAGGCAAGGCAAGGTATATAGTTGACATGTGAAATTAAAGCACTGCAACCAAAGCCCTGAATTTAAGTGTGAAGTGATAGAGGGTAAATTTGTCATTTTGGTATTTTTGTCTACATATTACTAATTCCTATATTAGTTGTTCCATCTTCCACAGTTCTACCTCACATAAATTGACTCATAACTAATACCTATTTTATCTATGTGGGATTGTAAAATGATAACCAAACACCATACTTGGTTTGCTGAGTTTTATGCAAAGCAACTAATACAACATCTTAAGATTCAGATGTGTATTTAGATTCAAACATCTAAATCTTAATGCACATCTTAATCTTAATTAAAACAAATGAGGCCTTAGTGAGGCTAGTTTAAATACATGAACAACCCCCTTCCTAACCAGCAACCAAACGACCCCTTACTAGTTAAGTTTAATTGGGTTTCGGTGGTCTTCCTAATTGTTTGTGGACATTTCAAGTGCTTAGTTTTTTTATGTTGGGAAATTGTGTCTTAGGTGTATGTAGGATGCTGTTCAGTTTCATTTCTTCTTACTATTTGGTTTTCCTGTATCTTCTCCTGTCATTTTCCTTAGTTATCCATGAGGTCCATAGAATTTTTTTTTTTTTTTTTTTATGGATAAATCAAATAAATTATATCAATATACGCCAGACCAGATGGTGTCGGAGCTCCATTAACATTATCTATGATATGCAGTATAACCATCTGTGAAATTCCTATATGCATCTGTTGCAACAAATTTGTGAATTCTAAGATCATGTAAGGGTCTTAAAATTGGCTTCGGGCTGGTATTCCATCCAAATTGTACTGCTAAGGCAATTTTATTTTCTTCACCGTAGTTCTATGGCAAATAAAACCACTTATTTGCTAATAATTTTGATGCACCTTCCTTTTCTTTTGTCATCATAGTTTTAAAAGTTAGGTACAGGTGGAAGGGTGGTAAAACAGGTTTACATTCTCCTCTTTGTCCAGTTATACTTTCTTATTTCACCTTCTGCTTGCCCTTTTCCTTTTCTCTGAAGCAAGGGTATCGACATTTACATGGAAAAATGTGACTTTATCAACCCTCGTCACCGGAAACAGTTGGGGCAGGGTGGAATAAATGGCTATATAAGTGATGAATACATCAATTTTAGAGGTTAATTTATGGTAAAAAACTTCATTGACTGCAGGAACTGGAGAAAAGCCTGAAAACTACTTGTGAGGAGTTCATTATGTCAGTCACTAAGTTAGTTGTGGAACCATTGCTTTCTTTCGTGACAAAGGTTAGTTATGTTTTCTATTTTCGTCTTTTGTTGTTTACTTTATTTATGGAAGCGGTCTTTCAACGTTTCCAACTTTGTTCTTTAAATAATTAACGATTTCTGTCGGGGTACCTTTTCTTCTCATGATAAAGAACATTTTTCTATCCCACTCATCTCCTTCATTATAATTATAAGTGTAATAATTAATCAAGTTCTCATTAACTTTGAAGTGCTCAGAAGCTGCCGTCTCCTTGTATACTTCCAACTTCTTTTGTACATTTTTATCTGAAATTTTATATAGTCATCACTATATTATTTATAACACAACAACAAACCAACGTGCAATCTATAATTTAGGTAAATAGCTACAAACAGTACCGATTATCTATAATTTAGGTAACCAGCTACAAATACCGTCAATTATTTAATTAGATGATGCTGATTCTTTACTATGTCATAAAATCCTCTTCTAAGATGAACAAGGACATACTTTTACCTTTTTGGAAGCTGTAAATATGGCCACCAGCATAGCCAATATGGCCCCATACTATCTCTATTGTGAATCAATTTCATTGGTATTTGACCTGAGACGTATTACTGATGGACATGGGAAATAGTAATAGGACTCATAATCACTAGTCAGTGGTTTGAATGCGGTCATGAGCCAAAGCGCTAAGACTCGAAATCTGATGTTTTTATGACCTTGCAGATTTGTTCATTTCCTTATGAACCTTCTTTTTAAGATTTTAACTATTCGGTATTAAATGTCTAAAGGTTACGGCTGTTAAAGTTGCTTTGTCTGGTAGTCAAAATCAAAAACTGGAGTCTGGGATTGCAAAGCCACTCAAGGATCATGCTTTTGCTTCACCAGAAAAGATTGCCGAGCTTCTTCAGAAGGTAAACAGATAGATAAGCTTATCTTTTGTTGTATCAAAGAAAAATCATTTGTGCAATACTGATTTTGTTTTAGACAAATGCCTGAATGAACCAAAATAACCAAACCAATCAATTTCCTACTGTTTTTTTTAATTGACAAACATCATGCCTACTGATCTTTCGTTATTCAATCAGTGTTACCCTCTCTTCCAATTTACATGCTGATCCATTTATTTGGCACAGGTCAGCACAGCAATAAATGAAGATTTGCCTATGGTATTGGTAAAAATGAGGCTCTATCTGCAGAATTCGTCGACACGTGCTATACTTTTCAAACCCATTAAGTAAGATCTTTTGTGCTGTTACATCTATAATAAAAGTTGTTTAATTTGTTATCTTTTAAATCTTTATACTTAAGTGGAAAAGAAATTGACAATGGCTGTTTTCTTTTTCTATCTCTCTTTTTTATTTCCCTTTCTTCTGTTGGGTTGAACTTTCTTTTTGTCGTCTTTTAATCCTATCACTTCTTTGTGTGTGTATGTGTCCTCTGTTGGGGTTTAAGTTTGCAAAATTAGATTGACAAATTCATGCTGTTCAGACATCAAGAAATAATAGTTCTCCTTTTTTATGTTCATTCCCTAATGACGGACAACTTGTTGAAATGTCTTTCCCTGTTTCCTCTTTCAATATGTATTTATGGTCACAATAAGCTACAGCCTATGATTTAACTGAAGACTGGCTTTCCACAAGAATTACCTAATTATTATGGAAATATATAAAAAAACACACATTCATTTAGATTCTGGGGTTAAGGTCACGTTTTGTGTTGTTGCAAATTCTGTAATAACATGCAGTTACCTATTTTGTATCATTTAAATGATTCTAAGTCCTTTTTTCATATTTGTGCAGGACTAATATATTGGAAGCACACGTTCAAGTGCTATCCCTTCTGAAAAAAGAATATACACCTGAGGATAGACAAGAGCTTGTCAAGATGGTCTCAATACAGGATTTGGAAGCTAAACTAGATAAGCTTCTATGATGAGCTCCCAAAGCAGTGCTTTCTTCAGCTCCGACTTCTATGATACCAGAATTTATCGATGTATAGGTTCTGGGAACTTTTTGGCATGGCGGAAAGTTGTAACGCTAGTGCAATGAGTACATTGGTTCTATGTTGATTATAGATCATACATGTAAAGCTTGATTGAAGGAACAACTTAAAGAGTTGGCTTCGGGATTTGTTTATCAGAATTTCCCATCGATCCCCTTAGGCTGTGAACAGATATCGTACGCATCACCCTTTTTGCTATTGGTAGCAGATTTGGCATTTCAAATTTCTTCTTGTACACCTTGTAATCGTGTCCGTTGTTTTTCTGTGATTCTGTAACTTTTATTGCTCTCTCAAGAGACTTAATTAACTCGGTAAATTTTTGTTTGAGAGTAGGGTCTAAGGATGATTCAATTCTTTTTTTTGCGTGGATTGCCCTTTATTTGGGGTGGTCTTTAAGTTTTGCCCTTCAAATTGGTGGTCTTTAAATTTTACCCCTCGCCTAACACCCCAAGGTTGTGGGTTCGAACCCCAGCTCAGTAAAAAAAAAAAAAAAAAATCGCAAGGCAGAATTTTGCAAATCTACCCAGCAAAATTCTGCCTATGCACAGGCAGAATTTAAAGACCACCATTTTGAGCGGTAAAAATTAAAGACAACCCCTGGCGAAGGGCAATCCTGCAAATTGCCCGATTCAATTTGCGGTGGTAACTAGTAACTTGGTGAGGTTTATTACTCTCCGTTTTACTTTGATTGTCGTGTAGATTGTCTTGAAACGTGTTTAAGCACACCTTAATATTTGTATAGCTATAAAAGCTTCTCACTGTAAAGAAAATGGGTGTCTTAGTTTTTTTCCCCTAAGGAATAAGCGTCGACATAATTGAATGGAGGGAATTTTCTGCTATTCCCTATCGAGAAGTTTTGCCTGGACGGGGAGATCGGCACTCTCTTTGCAGACAATACACTAATTGACACAGAAAAGGATGTTAACGCAAGCAACAATTTAACCACAAAAGGAAAAAAGCCGACATCTTCTTTCGCAATTTGTTCTATAATAGAATTATTTAGAATGTATTAGTAGCATGATTGAAGCATAATAATTGATGCGTAGGTTTCTGGAATATGTCGTGAACTCTAAAATTAGTTAAGATATTAGCTGGTAAGGCAAGAGAAAATAAGGGAAGGAAGCATATGAAAAAGGCAGAGAATCAATTCACGTTTAATCAACACTCTCTTCCATAGCATCCCACTAGAATAGTTATTTTCATTATTGTCGTTTCTTTTCAGTTGTATTTGTCCCAAAAATTCCTTGTTTTATTTACTGTTTTATTGAGACCATTACAGAATATGAAAAGATTATTGATGGGAGTAAATAAATGATTTAATTATTTAGTCAGAGTCGTGGTAGTGTATCCACCTTTTGATACATGATTTTTGAGCATTCAACTAGTCTAGTAGTGCAAGTGAAGTGATCTTGGAACTCCAATCTGCCAAATCCCTCCCTTAATTGCTCAAAACTCAGTTAGCCCAAAATCTAATTTTTCGTTTCTCCACTACCAGAAAAAGGGAAAACTGTTGAATACTAGCTCTTTTATTTACTCCAGTTGCCAGAAAATTGAGACTTTAAAACTTAAAATTTCTGAATATTTAGCAAGTAGAAAGCACATAACAACTGATTCAAATATACAGGGTGCAAAATAGGAAGGGGGCGAAGAATCACTAGTAGTACTTGTTGCATAAGTACTTCATAAATCATATACAGAAAATTGGATAGCACCTAATTATAGCACTCAGTATCTAGATCAAATTATATTCCTCCTCATTGCTACAACAGCCGTTGTCAAAACCGTCTCGTTCTCATAGAAACACGTGAATATACCAAGAACTTCATTGAGCATCAAAATGGTTGGTACCAAGTTCGTGAAAACAAGAAAACCAACCTCTCGGACAATCCACTTGGGACCCTCTTCATACCAAACATGTGAGTAAAAGAAAATGAAGACTATTATCTGTACAATAGCTTAGAGCTGTGGGAATACGCAAAAAATAGCAAATTCTTGGTGTGGACACAACTCCCTGTAGTACTACTTTGAACAAACTAAAATAATCCTACTATGATGAAGCAACTATCAAACATTCCTGCACAAAATATCAAAACTTGATGGCATAAGAAAGGTTGGATTGAATTATATTAAGACCTGTCGGGGCAAATATCTTGCAATTTTCTGCACTGATATCTAAGGTATCACTTCATGTAGGCCCACTTGAGACTTCACATGGATTGGATTGGGATCCACTAGAAATGCCTGTTGACGATGTCCACTCATCTGGCACCATCAGAAAGTATGTAGACATTGCTTTCCTGAATCTCGTTTTGTATTGCTTTGGAGAAATCACCGTTGGGGATGCATTCTTCGGCCCACCAAGAATGCCTGAAGCCTTTACCCAAGTCTCAAGATGCTTGTCCCATGTATATTGTCTCATGAAATCAATAATACCAAGCACCAGTTCATGCTTCTCCTCATCCACCCCGACTAGTAATGAGTAATCCATCACATCTATTGACTGCAAAACCATAACTCTGTATTAATATAGCAGACCAGGTACCGGTACGCACTTTGCTTTTAATACTTCTATCCAAGAGCATGAAGTCACACTTTGGACACTTCAAATTATACTTGATGCTGGTTCACATCGACTAACAGAAAAGTTTGGAGAACCTACTAACAAATGAGAGAACTAGTGCAGTGAAAACGTGAAGGGAGACAACAGGTAGGGGTCCCAACAATCATCTAGTTTAATCTTCATTGAAGAGAGGAAATGATAAACTAGTAAACCCTTAAACCCAGATAGAACTAAGAAATGCAGAACTCTTTATAGAACACGATTTAACAAAGTTACTAGTCATGATAGGATACTCTTTCAAAGCTTACATATAGAAATGAAGTATCATTCCACACAGCTCTCTGCAGCAGCCGCTTAGCCTTCGTACCCACAAAAATCGGAGAAGTTGGCATTGCTTCAATCAAGTTCTGATCAAGTAAAACTTTGTTACTTCCACTTGAATCTGGATTATAGCGTGACCGAGACGACCCTTTGAGGTCATACAGTCTAGTGATGTTGCGCTTAAAAAGAAGATTTTCCATAACAAGCACATCCATTCTTGATTCTTTCCCACCTTTGAGATGCTTTGATGTAACCTAATAAATAATCAAGGAAAAATGACGTGAGCGTCACAGAAAGAAGAATTAAGGGGAAAAAAAGAAATGAACACGTATAACTACCAAAAAGCTGTTAAAGATTGGGGAACAAATAAATTTCAGGGAGTCATTTTTTTTATAAGGAAAATTTCGGAGAATCTTTTAAGGGCAGACCAAAGTGCAGAAGTTAGATCTGTCTTGTGAACCAGTTTAATGACTTTTTTAGGGACCTTTCACTTTCTTTTAGGGTACAGCGAGGATCACCTCTAAAGCGCAGGACTGTCTATGTTGGAAAATTAGCTCTGAAAAATAAGTCCAAATAAACTTTAAAATGGGAGACTTAACAAAGATAATTTTATACAAATTCTTCAAATATTTTGACAGTAAGAAGTTGCTTCAGGAGGTCAGATGGAGATACAATAACCCACAGATACAACCTTTGTTACAAACCAGGACTGGTTCACCAAAATAAAAGTGCTCCACAACACACAGATATCAGAGCTGAAAATACTGATTATAAGTTTATAACAGTGACCGGTTAAATAGAAATGAAATACAGCAAATGATACCTGGTAGATCCCCAAAATCTTTGCCAGGCAAGTTGGGCTCCCACTAGCTATTGAGTCAGATAAATACTTGAAGTAAGCTGGTGCAAACTTGAAAAATGACTCCAACTCTGTCTTTGTTACCTGCTTGATGATAAATCGGTCATCCAAGGTTTTGGCAAAGAAAACATTGCTCTTGCCACCCTGAGCACCCCATTTTTTGCATCGGCTAAGGGAACGTATGAAGTCTGATTCATCGGGGCAACAAGACTTTCTTAAGGTCTCAAATTGCTTCGCATAATAACAGGTGACTGTGTACTTAACCTTTCCCAGAGGGCCATCATCTGAGAAAGATATTCGTGCATGCAAAGCATTAATATATGCAGGTGGATCCATGTTTGAGTTGCGAGAATTAGAACCCGATGACATGCTTTCCTTGGTAGATCCAAAACTTCTTGGATAGTCCGAAATTACTTCATCCACAGAATGGAGCGAAAGTAAATTTAATGAATCCAGAAATGACAAAGAAGCTGAAGATTTGTGATTATCTTTCAGTTTTTGAGATTGATCTGACAACTGATTGTGGTAATCTGGTGAGACAAGTGCATATGAGATAATACTTGTCGGCTCATCATCATAAACTGGAACAACAATGTCATTAACACCAACAGCCATCAGAAGCCTGGCACCACCTTGATGTTGCAATTCGCTAAACGAGAAGATATAAACAGGCTTATGCTCATTCAATTTGTCAACAACTTGTGGATTTGCTGTGATTTTCTTGTTTAAGGAACGATAGAAATTTGAGAAATGTGTCGTTGCCCAAGTCAGGTAGTCCCCGTTGTCAGATTTTGCAGATAAATGAGGTGTTTCAGCTTCATTTTTGTCACACGTAGACCTTTCAACATCTGAATTTGCTGCAACTCCAGTCAAAGCAGAAGAATCTACAATGAATGAACCTGCAAATCCACTGTTATGCTCCTTAATAGCCAGGTGGCTTTCACCAGTCCATGCAGCATCAAGAGTGTCAGATAAACTTCCCACAGAAGGGAATTTTGCATCTGAAAGAATACGCCTGACATTTTTTCCAGGTTCCAGTACATTTCCATCTCCTGTACTTCTTAAAGAACAAAAAACTTCAGTGTCTTTCCCACGAGTTAGGTTCTTATCAGCATTCAATCTTTCGTGAACCCCATCAGGAATCTGACTGTGCCTTCCTTCATTAGGTATTATTTCAGTCTTCACATTCTGAAAACCTGAATCATAGCTCCCCAAGCTTTTGCCAGGTCTCGAAATTGCATTCCTTTCAGAAAGTTCATCACTACAGCTGAGGGGTTTCTCATTCAGTAGTGTCAAATTTCCCTGAGTTTGGGAATTTTTACCATGAGAACTGAAAAGATGTATCAAGCGTCTGTCCCATAGATAAGCATGAAAAATCAACTGCCTTCTCAGTCGATTTATCTCAAGGATGTCAACTGCAGGCTGGCCAACTTTAACCTCCCTGGTAAGTGCCTTGTGTAACAATCCCTAGAACAATGGGGCCACTAGTAAGAAACAAGTCATCATTAAGTCATTTGGAGCAACGTTGCTTCCTTATCCAAAAGAAAAAGAAAATGAAGGGTAAACAGAAGAAATAAGAGGACAACCCCCTCCTAACACCCCCCCCCCCCCCCCAAACCCCCATGGGGTTGTTCAGAAGGGAAGGGAACTCGAGTTCTGATGCCTTGAATGACAAATACCACCAGACAGACTTTTAATTAGACAAAAGAGTTCTATTTCGAGTTATGGTGGTGCCCTTTACGCAAAAGTTCCCAACAGTTGTACATCTACCGAGTGAATCAACAGCAGTTAATTGAAAAAAACACAGCCCTGAGGAACAGTCCTCCAGTTGAGGGGAGTTCCTAATTGCCCAGAGGAAAGGGTAAGGTCAAGGACCTAGCCCTAACAGTTGTATGGTGTATGGACTCTCAATGGATCACGAAGAGGCATTCATCCTGAGGCAACCTATCAAAGGGGAGGGTTCTATATTACACATTTATAATGGATGGTTTTCTCCCAACTTCTGTGTTGACACCTAGTCAAACGGTTCGACCCAAACCAAAGACCCTCTCTCAGTTGGAACCAAAGAACCTAGGGACACATGTTCATCTAGGGACTGACTGATGTCTCTCTTCAATCAGTACACCTTGTTTCCCTCTCTTAGCTCCTCTCATATTCTTTTTCTACTGCTATTTCTTATTAGAGAACCCTGATCATTTATTTCTTCTCCAACTCGTTGCTGCATCAATTTTCACATGTCTCGGAGTGATCTCCCATACTTTACCGAAATTCTCAGTCTCTTAGAAAGTTAAAGGTTTGAAAGATGTTATCCACACCATACAGAGAAAAATTACTGTGAAGATATGGAACTTGGGCTTAACTCAACCTCAAAAAAGCTAGCTCATCAAGGGAGGATTGCCCAAGACCATATAAAAAGACTATCCTTCCCAATGCCGATTTGGGACTCTTCAACAGCCCCCTCACGCTCAAGGCTGGACATCTGAAGCGTGGCCAATTTTTAATACGGGGGCCCAACATCGAGAAACGAGAATTGGGATGGGTCCTGCTCCAATAACATGTGAAGATACGGACCTTGGACCTAAGTCCTAACTCAACCTCAAATTCTAGGATTGCCCACAGCCATATAAAGAGACCACCTATCACACTAGAGCGTGATGTGAGACTCTTCAACAATTACTTTAGCAATAACTTTGGCAGTCATCTTTCAAAACGTTTTAACTTCAAATAGGTCACTGATAGCTACCTTTTCAACCAGCCAGATTGACAAATTTGTTTATACATCGCCGATAATGCAGATGATACAACTTAGTATCTAAACAATAGGAGGGAAAAGTAAGAAATCACCTCAAACTCAGTTTTCTCCTTCTCTAATATTTCTTCCATCTCTGCGATCTGCTCACTTATCTTGGTTGCTTTCAAACTGCTATCAGCAGAGAATGTGTCAAACTTTGCATGAAGAGCTTTGGACACCTCAGCAAACAAAGCATTCGCCCTGCTGCACACCTTCTCTTGCAGAAAACAAGTAAATCAGGAATAAAAGAAAAACATAGAAATATCAAAACTGAGGCAATAATTTGATCCAACTATACCTCATCACCTTCTTTCTGAATCCACTCCTGATTATCATAGGTAAATTCAAGTTTTGGAGGCGGGAGAAAGACAGAATAAACATCAACAGGAGCATATCGAAAACAAGCTACCATTTTTCCAAACCTGCGGCAACAACCAAAGATGAGGTGCAGAACTAAGCATTGTTTGGGCAACAACAACATACCCAGTGTAATCCCACAAAGTGGGTCTGGGCAACAAGAAAGGGAAAATAAATACTTTGTGAGCCATCACACAAATAAATCGAAAAAAAATTGGACCAGCAACACCTGTTAACTATACATGTACCATAACCAGAATCATGCACAAGATAACACTACACCGACTGAAGACATTAACCCAGAATATGGAACCGTCACCATTGAAGAACTGCAAGTGGAACAGTAGTAAAACTGACAAGAAAACCATAGACCTAAGGTTTTGCTCATATAGGCCTTTTTCACGATGTGATGTTATTTATCCATTTGTCAAGTTTTGTAGAAGCATCCTCTTGCTCTACTGTTCTCTCTCATTAACAGAAGTTCTCTTTTTCTATCAGGGACTCCATATCTATAATGATGTAATTCAACAAAGGGCAAGAAGAAGTAGCATCACATGCTACGTCATAAAGCAATACATGAAGTCCAAATTTTGAATTCTCAGTCACAGAAACATTAGGAAACGAACAAAAATAATTCAGTAAAACCAAATATAAAACAGTCAGTACAGCTGGTGCATGCTGACGAGCTACATCATCAGAGTATTCATGCAAACAACTAAAAGCTAAGGACCCATGCAATATCAAGAACCTCATCCAGACCAAAATGGTAAGCAAAATGATCACATCTCACGGTAAAAGGGAGTTTGTCATCAGTAGCTGTAGCAGCAAGGCTATAGTAGTCAATTCAAGATAGAAAATTTTCACACAAAGTGGGGTTAGCCGCTGCCTTTTAACAATGTAGAACGTCATGTTTCCACTACTTTATGTGAGACTATCCATTTGAAAAAAAAAACGAACTTGCTTATAGATACCAACAAACATTATAAAGGAATTGCATCCGAGGCGATTTCATGATAATTTTACGGATGCATCAGGTTCTGTCTCTCTACATACTTTGCATGATATTCAGTAGTAGACTAAAGAAAAACAAAGTCATCCAAATTAGGTGAAAGCATCCCAGTGCAGAAAGCTAATGCGTAAAAATGCCTTACAGGAACAGCATACCCATAGAACCGGAGACAGTCTCGGTGAAGAAGATGACCACAACTTGCAACCCTGCTCGCTGCTGCATGATTTGAAAAACTGAGTTCCAGAAATTTCCCAAATGACAATCCCCGAGCAGCACCAGACATTACTACCCTCTTGGTTGGAGGAGGGAAACCATTGGTCCGAGGACATCGCAGACACCTGTGCCACATCCATATCTTTCCTTTCCGTTCTCCTGGCAATATACGTTCAGGTAGCTTCTTCACAGAAATTGTGAGGCTGCCTTGCCGATGAGTATAGCAACGAACATGTGCTTCTGGCGGCATTTCACATGAGGGACACCTAAAATTCTGGTAAATGTATTCCATGTATCAGAACAACCAGAATAAATCATGCATGCAAAGAATGTATCCGGTGCAACTTTAAAAGAGGAAGAGAGACATTACCTCATCAAACAGCTGGTCCCGTAAAAACCGTCCCAAAGGCATATCAGTGATTCCATAGTATTTTATTCGAGAAATATGAGGGGGCTCACAAACAGTTCCTTTCCAAACACAGCGTGTTGAAAGGCACACTACAATAATCTGCTGGTCGGAAGGTGAGGAAGGATACTCTTGCTTCAATGACCCTAACTCCTCGAAGTAACTATTATCAAATTCTGGTGGCACCAACTCTGGATTTAAGTGAGCTGTTGGTAAACTTTCCACGACATGAGAAAGGCTACTAGCATCCGTCAAAGCATTACTAGGAAAATTAAGTATATAATCATTTCCTGCAACTTCACCTCTGTCTAGTGAATACGCTTCATGAGGGTCATTTGGAGCCATTGCATTCCTCCCATCAGCTTGATCTGAGAACTGAAGCCTTGAATGATGCGAGGAATTGGGACAATCAGAAAAGTCTACATTATTTGAGGCAGTTGTAGCGCTGGCTAATAAGTTAGAACCTTCAGGAGAACTTGGCTGTTCGACAAGCATTGGAGCATTGTTGGATGGTGATGTAATACCAGACAACAGTTTGGTGGAGGAATGAGATGTTGTCCCAAGTAAATGCTGATCGAGCGGTCTGTGGGTTACGGGTAGAGAGAAACCAGGAATCATAGATATGGATCTTTGAAAAGTTGATGGTTTATCAGGCAATGCAACTTTAATTGGGGACTTCAAGGGGATATCTGGCAAGGAAGCACCTTCATCTGCAAGAAAAGATGTCTCCAGAGCCAGGTGATAAGCAGCAAAAACTCCATATTGGATAACACGTTTTATCTTCTTCAGATCATCCCCGTTGGCACCCTTGAGCAAAATCTGAGAACCCACACAAACAAAAAGAGGTCAATTTTCCACACTTTTGACATTTGCATCAGGAGACTGGTCAAAAACAGAATGATAGGTGCACCATTCTCATTTCACATTCTAGCATCATATGCATAAATAGTACCTATAAGCAATAGCAGACATGTGTAAAGCCGAAGTCGAATACTTCTGACTCGAATAGTTTACTACTTGACCTTCAAGAAGTACAAATCATATTCACAGAGAGTTTATTTAAATATTGAGACGAAAGGTCAACTGTAATACCATATTCTACCAATGAGTATGTTCTGCCAAAGGATTAGTCTTTCTTCTTTTATTAAAATTTTCAACCAAGATTAGTTTTGTTTACTCATTGTTAAAGCGAAAAAAACAGAAATATAACCATGTCCACCATAAGGAAATTGAGTATACAACCAAACCTATAGAATGTAGTTTCCCACACAATTCAGATTTATTTCATGCTCCAGCTAACATACAACTTAACAAGCCATTAAATGCGACTTACAGTGCAGCCAAATGGCTTTGGGCATCCCTCGAAGAACATCAAGGTCTTTGTCATTTTCTTTCCAGCTTGCCCAGCACTACCATGCTCTTCCACGAACTTATCAACATGGAATGAATCACAGTACCCTAACTTTGGCGTTGTAAGATTATCAATTGAAGCGATTACTTGTGCACCTGTACAACGGGCAATACGCTCTAAAAGTGGCCGCTTCACATTGAGAACTAGAGTTATGTCTTTCGCAAGCAGGTATTCCTGCGCAAATCGAGATACTGATTTCTCTACTAACAAAATGTTCGGATGATGAGCACCAATCTTTGCAACAGCCATCTTCAGATGGTCCATTTCCTAGAAGAAAGATTGATACAAGTAAAAGTGGTGAACCGAACAATGTTATTCCAAATAACGCAATGTTATTCCAAATAAAAGTGATGAACCAAATAACGCAATGTGGCCTCTTTCAAATGCCTTCTCTCAGCAGTCAACACCAAGATAACAAGGAACTAGAGCTTTGTAGCTAATCTGAATGGCGTCAAGAACGAGAAACCAAAGACATACCTCCAATAAGAGTAAAGAACCGTAGCCCCTAACTATCATTTCAGTTAATCCCTTGATAAATATTTCTTCCTACAGTCTCATCGTATTATCCAGTGAATACTTACAAAATACATTATAGTCGTCATCAGGAAAACTGGTCTACTATTTTGATGGAGGACAAACAAAACCAGAATAAACTGATAACAGAAAAACAAAACTTGTAATAACCAAAATGTAAAGAAAAACATTAGTACAATGCATAAGCACTTGCCCTTGAGCCTACCTCATTTGCTTCACTAACATAGACTCATTGACCAGCTTTCCCTGACCTACATCCCCTTATTCACACGCCTCCCTCATTCCCAAACTTCCCCATCCTTATTACCTCTCCACTGTGCCTCCCATCCAAGATCTTCCATCAGCACAGATCATGTTTTCTTACGTTGGCAGGTACAATTGCAACTTCTCGTAAAAAAAATCAAATTTTAGGTCTTACACTATGTTTAAATCGAATAGGAGGGGGCAACTTCTTGAATTTCTTCCATCAAGGGATGTATCTCATAGCCCCCTTTACTTGTTCAGTACTAGCTGGAAAGGAACTAGTATATATCTTCTTCATCTCTGTCCAATTTTGGAAGGATTAAAAAGTTGATGAGGAACGAAGTATAACCTCCACTTTTACCTTTACATCTCGTTTACTTGACAAGTAATCGAACAAGGGAGATACCTCTTACATTTCCACTCTTTCTCCCCCTCAACCAAATGTTCCTCCTTCCAGACCAACAACAAAAGAAAAAGACTAACGAAATCTCAAAGTTTCCCAAATCAAAGTACTATCCAGCAAATAAATGTACAGGAAATGGATCCTAGAAACTCAAGAGACTCTCCAAAGCAATAGCAATGATAGTGTTCATATTAGCTTTGCCCAGCTTCTTTTAAATAGTTCAGTTCAGAATCTTAAGGAAACGATTTCATATCATGGTTCAGCCATTATCTTATGCATGTATACAGTCGTTAAGTATGTTATCATGGTCTGTAGATGGTATAAAACCAGTTCAAGGCTTTTCTAAGAGGAAAAAGCTTCTATAATTTTGTTAAGTAGATAAGGTGTTAGTTGATGTGCAAGGAAAAAGAACAAAAAAGCTTATGCATTTAGCACAAATGCTTCATCTCTACACAAACTTTAAAAAATGTGTAGTGAAGGACAAAGAGTGATAAGGAGGTATATCTAAGAGACAAAACGACAACCAGGTGTTCAAAGTGCCAAGCATCCTGTAGTCTGGTGCATGAATTGCATTTCCTCATCCTATCAAGTAACTAAAAGTATCAACAAAGAATTGGATTGAGAGAAAACCTGCTGCAATAAAGTGTCAAAACTTGACAAGTGGTTAGCCACCCTTTGATATTCCAGTGCTCCTCCAAGAATAAGAAGTCTAGGCTTTTCTAATTTTGAGGTCATTCGCCGGTGTGCCACATTTTTCTTACAAACAACGCCTTTAACCACCGTACTAGTTAATAGCATAAAGGAGAACTTTATCAGCAGACGCAAAATAAACTTAACAATACTTGCATAGTATGAAGAATGATTTGATGGAAAACTAAAGCACAACGATGGCAGAAACCAAGTGAAAGAATCATTCAACAGGATTGCTAAATCCTGATGGAAAAATTAACATTTGGCACCAATTTAAACACCTCACTTAGAATCTAAGCAAGCATAAAAATAAGCAACTTGAAAATTTTTTTTCGTAAATTTTTTTACATACGAGGTGTTAAAAACTTAGGTTTTCTTTGTAATTTTCAACATAGCTGCATCTCTTTTCGGGAGACGGTTGAGTCTCCCTGTTTTTTGTTCCATTCTCAAGTCCCTGAACTTATGAAGTCTTTCTTTTTATAGCAAAGATGAAAAGAAAGTATATGAGAGTTTGGTTTAGTTCACGATACAAAGCCATATAGTCGGATGTACAAAACCTTTCTCTACGATGTCCACTGGCAATGCATTTAATCTTCACATATCCGCAAGGATCCATTCCTCCATTCTGACTCATGTCGGGCTTTAGGAGTGTAGCAGCTTCCCAGGATAAAGATGTGATTATCTCCGACCAACTCTCTTTATTAGCCTCAGCTGGAGGAATATGTTCATCTTGCAAAATCTGCACAATCAAAGATTTAAAATGTCCATCAACTACATTTTTCATGGCCTTTCTGTGCTCCTCGGTTGACCTATACTTATTATGGTGCTCTCCACCAGCTAAGTTGCCTGATGAATCCATGTAACCCCATTCCCCTGGCACTTCTTCACTGCCATCATCATCCTCATCAAATAAAAGAGATTCTCTATCATCTTCTTCTGTTTCTGGCTCTGGTGGCAACCAGAGTAAATAAATATTCTCAATATCAACAGGTGCATTATCTATATCATTCACATCATGGGGAGGAGGCCCTTCACACTCAACACCAGTGATACAAGTATCCGTTTGTTTTGCAAGTTCTTTCATCCCTTCTGAGTTCTGCCATTCACTGTTCTCTGCCAATGATGAGGAATTTACGCTACTTGATTCAATCTCAGCAGGTTGATCATTGTTTGGTCCACAAATATTATCCATCTCCTTGTAGTTGAAAGCATCATAATAGACATCTGGTGGAGTAAAGTGTCTTGGCTCAGAATGTGATCCACAAACACCATAATCATCATCCTCATCATCACTCCTGCCACACCAATGCTAGGTAAGATAACTAATTGAAACATACACTGGAATAGAATATATTAGCCTAATAATAATACGTGAAAGTAAGTAAATGTCTGATTCAAGTGTCTCATCCATCTGTCATGACAATACTATACATGCTTGGCCCATACAAATAATCCAGCCTCAACTCAGGGGGTGGGCCACAAAAAGTAGAACTCTCCGCTCCCGGAAATGCTTAACATTCTACTAGGCAGGCCACAGAATTAAAGAAACAAAAGAAAACTTGGTCAGGATCGAAATATGCCGTTAGTTATGGGTCCTTTGTACGTGGATAGGACAAGGCAGGGTTGTTATACCTTTGTATTATAGTATTGGAGCTAAGAGTGGCCTTGAGTTTCTATTATCCCTTAACACAAGATTCAAATTGGGAACAACCGAATAAGTATTTGTAGCAAGAACGCTCTAGACCAAGAGAAAACAAATAAATCACCTTTTTTTGGTTCCAGGAAGATTATACTGGACTACAATACGCGGTAAATGAACTGGCATATTCCCAAGTAAAGCTCGCTCAGATTATATGAGCTCAAACTTGGTGCGTTTATTTAATAAACAAACAGAACGGACAAGCTATTGTACACAGCTTGGGGTACATAACGATATCCAGTATAGGTCTGTCGCAACTGTTAAGTGAAGCTTCAGTTTTTTTGCTAAATTTAGTGCACAGCCAGGTCCAAGACAAGCACGACCGTCATGTGAATTATATGTTATTTATAAAGCCTTACTGCCTGAGAGTAACGGTGAAGTTGTCTCTGTGTGACCCATAGGTCACGAGCCGTGGAACCAGCCACTAGTGCTTGCACATCACACCCCTTGGGGTGCAGCCCTTCCCCGGACCCTGCTAACGCAGGATGCTTTGTGCACTGGGCTGCCTCTATTTCACATATGGGCAGACAACAGAATCAAACCACTGAATAGCAGAGCCAGAAGTCATTAAACTAAATGAAAAATATAGTGCCTAATGTTCCATGTATGGATCTACGAACATGTAAATTAGGCTTTTGACCATCTATTAAATAAGATTGCAGCCAAAATGCAATAGAAATGTGTCAGCAAACTAGCAAGACGGGCATAAAGGAAATGAAATCCTGGTTATACATGTTCATCTGTACTTATGAAAATAATAATAGATACCTGTAGCAAGAGACAAAATGACCAAAATCTGGATTCCCCAGAGATGTTGCTTGATCTTGCTTGGGAGCTGTCTGAGCTGATTGAGAAGCGCTTTGACATGAGCTGCATGGTACATATTGATAGGGTCCCGTAGGGTAAGCAGTTGAACTACCACTGCTACCACTGTTACAAGTACAGCCAGACTGGTCGCTAACCAAACTTGTGGTAGAACGAGATGGACTGAGGCCTGGACTAGAAAGGTTCATCCTACTATCAACCGTAGCTAACCCCTGCTGCCATTGCTTAAAACAGAAGTTACATACTCTAATCCTCTCTCCATCTTCCCGGCCAGCCTTCGGCTCCTCATTTGGGACAGGAACAGTGTTTGATGCACATTTGGCACAGAAAATTCGGCCACAGAGACGGCAATGATGTCTGCGGTTAATTACAGTAAACTGAGAGTCGCACTCGTAGCATACCCTACAGCTCTGGTCGGGCATCCAGAAATCTCTGGACACACTCTCCTGCTCTGTCCTTCTCGGCATCCATGATTTTACTATGTCAACTATCTTCTTATTTTCAGGCGTGTCCATGAACGCAACTTCCCGGCTATCATGCTCATCATTACCTAATAATCATCTGCCACAGCTCGTGCTACTACCAATATGTATGTGTCTCCAATATATACTGCATAGAGAACAGGGAACTCAGTCTTCGACTAAATATTTCAGATTATCATACTCATCACTGCCTACTAATCATCTGCTACAGATTCTACAACTGCCAATTCATATATTCTCCAAAAAGTGAAGAATTAGTGGTCAAGTTTTAGTTAGGATATCTCACAGCACTGTTCCATTAGCTTAGATTATTTTCTTGGGGCATTAGTACAGCAACAACAACAACAACATACCCAGTGTAATCCCACAAGTGGGATCTAGGGAGGGTAGGATGTACTCAGACCTTACCCCTACCTTTGTGGGGTAGACTGTAGAGAGGTCTTCGGGCACTAGTGAAGACCGTTAATATGAAACAAAGCAGTCACAACCACAAAAGGAAAAAGATTATAAATTCCCAGATCACAGAAGAATATCACACTTGATCTTAGCCAAAAAGGCCGAGAAAGGTATCACAGAAGAATATCAATCAATAAGCTATGCCTCAATCCCAATCATCGTGTTTGGCTATATGAATTCTACACCTGTGCCACTCCATTGGGCCTATTTCATACCAATACTAACAAATTTTCCTTTCAAAGGCAAAATCACAAAAGAAAACTGATACCAATTCTATTTTATCCATCACGATCCTCACCGTGAGAGTTAAAAGAAGTGATTTTAACTAAAACCCTTTTCAAGATTTAGCTAAGATCTTTCTCATTTATTTGTGTTGCAGCTCTCTCTTTAGCATAACAACAACATACCCAGTGTAGTCCCACAAGTGGGGTCTGGGGAGAGTAGTGTCTACGCAGACCTTATCCCTGCCTTGGTAGGTAGAGAGGTTGTTTCCTGAAGACCATCGGCTCAAAGAAAGCATATCAAAGAAGTTCGAAAAACGAGGCAAATAAAAAGAAAAGCATGGCAAATAATCAGGAAGTGAAGAAGCCATGTCAAAGCATTCTGCAAAAGGGCTGGTAACAACAACAAAAGAATACGGTAACCGCAGTACAAGAAACAACCGATAATAATAACCGAGATCGAAGAACAAGAGAATAATACTACTAGTGGTACTGGAAACTAAGCAGACAATAAATTAAGAGAACGCTCAACTACCTCCTAACCTTCCACCCTAAACCGTCCTCCATAACCCCTATCTAAGGTCAGCTCTCTCTTTAGCATATATATATATATATATATATAGAGTGAAAAACCAAATTGCTGCAAATGAAATCAAACAAAAGAAAAAAATCCACTGCTTCCTTATTAATCATCACCATTATATCTGAAAAATTACTACAAACTTGAAGAGTAGAGTATTTCATTTAGAAGAATACATAAGTTCGAGAAATTAAACAAGTAAAAGTGCATACAAAAATTGCTACTTATCAGCAACAACAATAATCCCACAAGTAGGGTCTGGGAGGGTAAAATGTACGCACAGAGAGGTTGTTTCCGATAGACCCCTCGACTCAAGTAACGCAGAACACAGTAAGAAAGTTGAGACAACAATTAGTAATAGAAAACTAAGAACAAGAATTACGAGAATACTAAAATAATAAAAATAATGCTAATACTACTACAAAGCAAAATGTGTATCTACTCACTACTAAGGCTACCTAATACTATGAAAAATGAAATATTAAAAAAGGAAATCCAGTGCTTCCATATATTACACAAAATTAGTACAAACTTGAAGAGTAGAGTATTTCAGATTAGAAGAATACATCAGTTCAAGAATCAAACAAAGTGGAAATTGCTCTAATTATCAACACTTAACAGAAATAATATATACCAATTTTGTACCGAACTGAACCCACCACCGCCTTCTTCTTCTTTCACTTAGAAATTATTTTTGATATTTTCTTGTTTTTTGTTTTCCTGTTATAATTTTAAAGAAAAGAAAACTACAAAAATGGGGAATTGTAGTTGTGGCCAAGAAATTGGAGATACTGATTTATTTTTTGAGAAATTATAATTAAATTAGTTATAGTAGTCATTTTGATTTTTGCATATAAATAATTGAGGAAAAAGGCAACAAAAAAAAAAGAGTCACGAAAATAATATGATGATAAGACAAGACAGTTGGGACAAAAACAAGGTGGTGACGATTTGGGTGTGTGCATGCATTTCCTTCAACTATTGTCTTTCAATTTCTTGCCACGTGTTTACTTCAATCTTTATAAAAAAATTAAAATATTTTGTTTTTTGTATATATTTGTTTTTTTATTACATGAAAAGGGATAGGAGAGAGAAATACAACATTGAAAATAAATTAGTTTTTGGTATGAGAAGATGTTACATGTCTGTCATTGTCAAATTATATTGATAAATCTTAAAAGTGAATATCTTTCCATTCACTTAGGTGGTCCTATGTTACAAACGTTTTAAATGAAGGATTGTTTTAGAAAGTGTTTTTTTTAAAATAAAATTCCACATTTTAATTTATTTATCTAATTTTGACTTGACACGAAAATTTAGAAAAGTAAAGAAAGCCTTTTAGTAGTCTTAAACTAAAAATATGTCGAAAGTACCAAATTATCCTTTTAATCTTATGATCTTAAACATGTTATTTGAAAAATTGAAATTCAATAGTTGACAAAGAAGAAAATAAGTATTTTTTTAAAATGGACTAGAAAAAAGTATGACAAACAAATTGAAACGGAGGGAGTAAGAGTCATTATTCGAATAAGAGATTTTATTTACACAAGTCTTCTTTATCAGCACAAGAATAAAATAATTATGTGCAACTTTTAAAAGAATTGATATCTTTGACTTCTTGTATTTAGGGGGGTATCAGTGGTTTTTAAAACAGACTTAATCGACCGAATCAATTTTTAGGTTTCTTTTAATAAAATCGACGATTTTTATATAAATTTATAACCATACCGAATAATTAGGTAGGTTTTAAATTTTATAAAAATAAATTGGAAAAATACCGAACCATATCGAATAAATTTATGTGTAAATATAACTTATATCTTAAGTTTAAGAATAACAAAATATTAAAATTTTCGCCTTGGGCTCGGGTGATGAAAATGACTACAGGCCGGCAACAGTTCTAATACTGAAACATATTACACTACTCATGTACATTGAGTCTAAATTAGTTCTAGCATCTCTAATAGTAACATGTAAGCTACAAGGTATTCCAACGATCTTGTTTAACAAGCTAAAAGGTATTAAATATATTTCCTCTGGTATGATTTAAATTTCTTCTTACGAGTAGTTATACTGCTCTATAGTTTCTTGTCTCTTGATTTCTGCAAGTATCTGTTGGTTTATAATGGCTCATTTACTTTCACTGTTTTCATTTTCATAATTCGCTATTTCAGATTACCGAGGACATGACCTTAGATAGGAGGTTGTGGAGGGCTCAGATTAGGGTAGAAGGCTAGTAGGTAGTCTCACTTTTCTGTCGCACTAGTAGGTGTAGCTTTGCTCTACCTTTTATTGCCCTATGTTTCCTGCTTTTATGTGTTGGATCTTGTCTCTCCATCTTTGTTTTATCATGACTTCTTTGCCCTTGTTTTTTCTCATTTTCGCATTGCTTTGATTTGCCTCTCGGTATCTGACTTTTCTCCCCTTGTTTTCTTATTTTCTTTTGAGCCGAGGGTCTTCCGGAAACAGTCTCCCTACCAAGGTGGGGGTAAGGTCTGCGTACATTTAACCCTCCCCAGACCCCACACTGTGGGATTCAACTGGGTATGTTGTTGTTGTTGTTGTTTTCATTTTCATAATTGTTTTGATTTGTTTGCCCGTATCTGACCTTTCATATGCCTTTTCTTGAGCCGAGGGTCTTCTGGAAACAGCCTCCCTACCTAAGGTAGGGGTAAGTCTAACGTACACTCCTCTCTCCCCGGACTTACGTTGTGGGATTCACTGGGTATTTTGTTGTTGTTGTTGATTTAAATTTCTCTTATTGGATACTTAACCTTAGTAAATACAGTTGTTGAGTCTCATCTTGATTGATTTTTTCTGATCTAAGTTATATATTTTGCTTTGCTTAACATTGCTTTACACAACCATAATAGTGGGATGAATATTTATTCTTGTCGTCTTTCACGTTTTATTGATTCATCACTTTTTAAATAGAAAAATGTCTACAAAGTTTTTGCCAAAGTCCTACAGAAGTATGCATCGTATCGTGTCTAACTTCTACTAGTGACTCCATGATGTATTTTTTAAAAGATACCGAAAATTAACCGACCTATACTGATACCAAAGAGAAACCGAGATGATGGGACGATTTCGAAAATCTAATTTTGGATATACAAAATTCAATAAACGAAAAATCGGTATGGTATAAATTTTATAAAATAACCGCCCGAACTACACCATTGACACCCTTACTTATATTTGAAGAATTATTTTTAAAATTTATAAATTCAAGAAATCACAAAATATTTTTTTAATTTGATGATCACAAATGCAAAATACTCCGTAGCGTATAAATCCACGTGACTAGGCAAAATTTCTAAATTAATAAAATAAACATAAAATATAAAAATATATTAAAATTATAAAATAAAAAATAGTAGGAAAATGAGTATATCTATTATTAATATGCTAACATGTGCATGAATCCGTAAAGAAAATCTTGATACGTAAAGATGCATTACACCAATAACATAGATATGATGAAACATAATTAGAGTTGTAAAAATGATATTCTATCCTAATTATTCAAAGATAGACAATAATATAAAATTATTGTTTTAAAACCTAAAATTAGATAACAAATTAAGACTCATTATCATACGAATAGCCAGAGAATTCAAAACATTAGAGCGATACCAAAGGAAAATTCTAAAACTAAAAACTACCTTGAAAAAGCTAAATTGAAGAATTTAGAAAAAAATCTTGGAGAAAATAAACCATGAAGAAGGAAAATGCAAGCACGGAAGCATAGTAAGAATTGGAGGATAAAACTATTTGCTTTGTAGTTTGCACTTTGCATACAAAGATCTAATATATCTGTTACTTCAAAAACAACAAAGATAAAAGATTATGAAATTAGGATAAACAATTAGAAAATATTTTTGACTTTTGAGATTTTTAGTTTGAGAATTAACTATGAGTTAACTTTTGGATATTTAACTTTTCGTAGGGATCTAGTAGTTCAGTTGGTTGGTTACCTGAACTTTCACCTTGTTGGTGAAGATTCAAATCCCCACGTTGTAATTCCCTCCCCTATTTCCCCTTCGCCTACCCCCTATGTAATAATTAAAAAAAAAAAAAAAAGAGATATTTAACAATTATTAAGTAATTTTGACTCAAATTTGAAAAAGTTTTTAGGGCTTATGCCCCAAATGAAAGCACATATTCTTGGGACTTAAGCCTAGGCGAACACCCAAAAGGTTGGGCCTCACACTCCATGATACTTACGCCCCACCAGTACGCCTCGATGTGTTCGCCCCGGGACTCGTTCAGAAAATGCCTTTTAAAACACTGATCGCACTAAAATTTCAAGTTATATAATTTCTTTATTTCTTTACAGAGTTCATCTCGACTCATTAACCTGTTTAGGTTATGTTTTATTTAAAAATTTTAAAATACTCAAATGTTTTGATGGTGATATTCTACTAGTAGTTGAGATTGGGTGTGCTCAACTCCAAAAATTTCGGAAGCAAGCAATTTATTGGTGAAAGTATTTGGAACTGTAATCTCAACTTTCTTCAGGTCTATTAGTTACTTCTTTTCTTCAAGTTTATTAGTTACTTTATCCGTTCATTTTTACTTATCCACTATACTAAAAATAAATTTTCATTTTTACTTGTCCACTTTAACATATATCAAGAGAAAGAATTTTCTTGTTTTACCCTTAATATTAATTGTACATTTCTAAATCATTTTTCAAGTTTATTGAGATTATACACCAATTAACATGAATATTATAGTAAAATAAATACCTTCATTTATTAATTGTTAAGGGTGTGCAAAATTACACGTGGACAAGAAAGGGAAAGGAGGGAGTACACAATGCTAGTTATAAAATTAATCAATTTGCAAGAAACTATTAAGAGTGGATGATATCTTCGACTCTTGTACTTTTCTGCTTTATATAATCCAAACTCTAGAGCATAAATTATAATATATGTCCTGTCTCTTTTTTTTTTCGTGACTCACGTAGCTTATCCATTCAGTTAATCTTGCTCTTAAATTTGTTGTTTTTTGACTATTCGTCTAAAATAATGTGGGTCAATATGACCCAAAAATAAACAATTCCGGTTGTCTAATTTAACATTAATCTTGGCACTCCCTTTCAAATTTCAACAATGCAAATTTAGCCAATTTGACAAGTCCTGGATTGTTCATTTCTCTCTAGAGCAATCTAACTATCTTTTTTTTTTTTTTTGGATTAAGTGCAATAAGATCTCTTACTAAGCGTGTAGTCCCTCAATTATTATCACCTCTTTTCAACAACAGAAATGAAAAAAAGTCATGCACATTCTTATTCAGACTTTAACTACCTATATAATTTCAGCAGCTTGATATTCATACTGTAGAAAGAACCATAAACAAACAACGGTCCAGAATTAAGCATCTATGAGTTCAAAAATATTTAAGTTTTTAGTACTAAACTAAACTCATTACATGGTTAAGTTACATATGAACCCCGTATCCAAAAGCTACATATTCACTAGCAGTAACTGCTGCATTCTCATGTCATTTTCATATTTTCGGTCGTTGCGTAACAGTTACCTAATGCAGCACGCAATTTTAGCCACCTATCTTTCCTCCTTAGTTGTTCTTGTCCTTTTTGGTTTTAACAACAACCCCCCCCCCCCCCACCACCACCAACAACAACCACCAAGTCATAATCTATAGCTTCAAACAACCAATTTTAGCACTTACGGATGCTGAAATACCAAGTAGTATTATCTGATAAAAATCTACCCCGAAAATTAACCCCAAATAATCCAGAATAACAACGGTATACGATAAACGCCATTTATGTACAAAGTATAAATGTTTCCAAGGGAGATAAGTTATTATCCTGTTTCAAAAGCAAATTCTTCTACCCTATTAAATCAAATACTGTACATTTCTCCTTGTATGAACAGGGGACTGTGCCAGAGCTAAAACATCGCACCATCTTGATTGCTGGCAACTCCCTTCAATCGTAGTGGAAAGCTTTCGTATAGGTCTTTGAGGGCTGCATATAAGGGTTCTCCAGCCTTGGGTCTTTCTACCGTTCCAAGAAGAATGTCAGCTGTAGTGAGGTAAGGATCCCCATAGAACTGGAGATTAGCATCCATCCGTGTTGTGACAACATTCCCCTCAAGTGAGACTCCCACAAATGCACCTGAAGCATACAAATCAAACCCAAAGGAATTTTAAGCGGAAGAAGTTAACACATTTGGCTGCTCAGCCAAAAATATTTACAACCGCTAGAAATACATATATTATACATTTGCTGGCTATTAATTTGGGTGGGCTTAAGAAACAATCACAGTACTGCTGATAACATCCACTCTGGCAAGAGATAGCCATCACAGAGAACAAAGGCTACATTACCTTTACTACAACTGTAAGTATAGCATATGCCAGAACCTTTCTCTCCAGCTCGAAGATCTGCCTCCACAACTCTTCCAACTGGACCAGCTGCAGCACTGCAACCAGCACCAAGAGAAAAATGCATGCGGCTGCAAAATGTTTTCACGGCCTTAGAGTCATGTAGCACAATAATGAAGTCCGTCAACTCGCCTCCAATCTATAAAAAGACAAAAATCAACCTTTAAGAGTAAGGATGAGGACAAATTTGAAAAAGAAAAAAAAAAAAGAAGCACAAAAATACAATCCAATCAACTATTCAGTTGATTTAGGAGAATAAGTTTCATTCATTTTAGTCCGGCTGAAATGGATCAAATCCTTAATTTAAGAAGAACAAAACAATGTTTGTCAATTAAGATAAAACAAAATGCCGATGATATGCCCATGGACCATTTTGCTCCCCTTCAACATAAAAGACCTTCAGACCCAACCTTTGTGGGAAACAGAAAATGAATCTAATTAAAGGCAAAATGTAATCACTCAATTCAACTGAATTCCTAGCATAACTGTTCAATATTATCTGAACTGACCGCATTCTCAAAACTGAAGGAGACTGTCATTAGCAAAAACCATTAATTTAGAGTATACCTGTGCACCCCATCCCAAACCGGCTGATAGTATAGCAGACGGTGCAGACCACGAGCCATCAGACCTCCGTGCAACCACCAGGCCAGAACCAAGTTTATAAGTAAGAAGCATCCCAGCTTTAGCAACCGTTAATATTGCCAGACCTTTAGCTCCTTTTAAAACTGCACCAGGTATGGACCTCTCAGGATTCAACCGAGCAACCTGTGCATTACAAGATTTAATCAGCATTACAAGGTAGAAATTGCATAGTGGGGACAGCAAGTCAATCACAGAAGAATCTGAAAATTCTGATTGTAGAATCTTCTAGCACTACCATTCTAGTTCCAACATTAAAGGAAGATGAACGATGGGATGTCATGATGAGCTCTGTGTGTGACTGAGTAGGGATGGAAATTGGGGCGGGGTAGGGCAAACCCTTAATGGAGCTGGGCAGGGCAACACTTAAACGGGGCAAGGTGGGGCAAAACTTGTCTTTTGAAAATTTTAAATGGGGCAGGACAGGGCCAGGTTGTAATGGGCCTTTGGCCCATTCTTTAATCTGAACTTTGCAGTATGGTTAAAAGCGTCTCTAGTGCCTTAGCTACCCATAGCATTCTGCTTCACCTTAATATGGCATTTGACATTATTTTGAATGCATTTATTCGGAAGAATTCTTACAATTTTACATTTTGTACTTGTGATAATCTGATAATATAAAAATGTATAGATATTAAACATAAACACTTTGATGATAATATAATATGTTCCTTATATATAAGGCCATTAAAAATATATCAATGGATTTTTGGTTGCAATTCGGAACTTCAGCTTGAATGTGTCGCCAAGGCTTAAAGGTAAGTTTTACAAAGTGGTGCTTAGACCTACTTTGTTGTATGGGGCAGAGTGCTGGCCAATCAAGAACGCCCACGTTCAAAAGATGAACGTATCGGAGATGAGGATGCTCAGATAGATGTGTGGGCATACTAGGAGAGATATGATTAGGGATGAAGTTATACGGGACAAGCTGGGAGTGGCCTTCGTGGCGGACAAGATGAGGGAAGCGAGGCTGAGATGGTTCAAGCATGTGAAGAGGAGGTGCGAAGATGTGCCAGTAAGGGGTTGTGAGAGGGGGGCTGTAGCAGGGGTTATGTAGAGGTAGGCCGAAGAAGAAGGGCAGGAGGAGGTGATTAGACAGGACATAGCACAGCTTCAGCTGACTAAGGACATGACCTTAGATAGGAAGGTACGGAGGTTCAGGATTAGGGTATAAGGTTAGTATGTAGCTGTGTGTTGTCGCACTTTGTGTGGGAGACGCAGGGGTCTAGCCCCCTCCTTTTCTCCTTTTTTTGACATTGAAAAAAAAGGAGGAGAAAAGGAGAGAGGCCTAGACTCCTGCCTCTACCACACGAAGTGCGACAACACTTAGTAGTATTCTTTAGTTATCGCATAGTTTTTAATTCTTCGATGTGTACTACTATCTGCATTTGTTTTGTATGTTGCTACTTTATTGTCCTATTTCTTAGAATCCTGCCTAGGATACATTTCTTTAGAGCCGAGAGTCTACCTCAAACAGCCTGTCTACCCCCACACATGTAGGGGTAAGATCTGCATACATCCTACCCTCCCCAGATCCCACTTGTGGAATTACACTACGTAAACTGTTGTTGTAATTCAGAACTTCAGCTCGTTAATGTTTTGTTTCTTTTCCTCGTGAAAATGTATTGGCTAGTTCTTAATCAATATAAGCTCGAACAGAGGGAAAAAACAATTGAAGGCCTGAACTTCCTGATTCCAACTAAGCAAACCCAAATAATTAACAAAGCAAAGGAAGTAAGAATTTTGTTGTGACCATATCCAGTACTTTCACTACACTACAATGGGGATCTTATGATTATTTTACAATCCTAATTATATTTGTCTGTTCAGTAGTACTTTAATCACTGAGGTTAAATAATCTAACCAGTAACACTGACAGACTTAATTTGACAGATATCGTATTCTAGGTTAATTTTCCAATGATTCAATAATAAAAAGTAATAAAAAATTAAAAGACAATACTCATCCTTCGTGTTATAATCATAAGAAAAGCCAATAATATTCACAGATTCACTAATACGCAATCCTTTATGTTTAAGAATAAAACAGCTTTTTTGTTAAAAAGACTAAGTATTATGGGAAAAAATGGACTATCAGTTAAAATGGGGCAGGGCGGGCAGGGAAAAAATTGGGAAAAATTTAGAAACGGGGCAGGGCAGGGCAGGTTAAAATCTTAGCAGGTCAAGGCTTGCCCTGCCCCGCCCCATTTACATCCCTAGAACGAGTGAAGAGAGAGCAAATTTACAATGAAACTAAAAAGGATCATCAATATCCACCTCAATAGTAACAAAAGGTACATTGCTGATTCCTGAGGTTAAAGCCAAGAGCATAAAAAAATAGAAAGTTGTAGTAGTAAAGAGAATAGACCTGTGCGTACGTCCTCAATGTGTTTGATGACTTGTATATCTCATACTCCATGGATAAACCCACTGGAAGGTTCAACCAACCTCTTGTACAAGTCCAGTCCATAACATCATGCTTTGCAACCTGCACAGCGTTGCTAATGGTGTTGATGAGCACACCTTGCACTGGGTCAAGCCTATCATAGCAGGTATCACACACTCTCTGGGGGTTCTTCTCCCGAAACTTCATGGGTAACAGGCACCTCCCTGTTGTGCATGTCCTACAAAAAACCCCTCCACAAAACCGACAATGATGTCTTCCACGAGTGAATGCTGTAAAAGGCGCAGTGCATTGCATACAAATAGTTGTTGAACTGTCTGGAAGCCACTCTGGAGGCTCAGATTCCAACACATCCTTGTAAGCGCTGTAGTTAAATGCGGTTGGCTCAACCAGTGGTGGAGCACTTGGTGTGTAAACTGACGAATGCAAGAAAGTATCTCCATTTGTGCCCGATCCAAGAAACGAAACATTAGAACTAGGGAACTGTGGAGTTGCATTTGAAACCTGACCTTTATTCTGCCCTGTAACAATAGCAACTAGCCCACCCAAGACATTTCTTAAATTGACCTCAGGAGGACCACTTTGTGGCACGAAGTTATAAGGGTCATTACCAGAATCATAGCCCCTATCCACTACATCATCAGATTCGATCGGTGGGTACCCACATGGATAACTTTTTCCTGCAGAATGGGAATCTTCTGGGAGTCTTCCCCATGAATCCTCATCAACTTCGTCTTCAACAAAATGAAATTTCGCATTGTCCTTTTCCAAATTAGCAAGCGAAGAATACACAACTTTGCCTTCAAATTTCACCATGGTTCCAGCATAATCAGTATAACATATCAACAACAGATGGGCTGCAAATAGGTATCATGACATCAGTCAAAAGAAAATTTAACAAGAAAGTTCAGGAAGAACCATAAAAATTTTAAAACTCTGTTATCTGACAAGACGCTCATGGTAAACACTTTAAAGATCGTCCAGTTGCCCCAAAATGCTTATCCTGCTTTACATGGTGTAAAGAAATGAATTTTAGGTCTAACTCAACCCCAACAGCTAGCTCAAGAGGTGAGGATTGCCCGAGACATATAAAGAGACTATCCATCCCATAAATCCACGATGTGGGACTCTTCAATACCTCCTCACGCCCAAGGCTGGACATATGGAGAGTGGACAATGTTTAATATGGGGCCAATATCGAATAACAAGAATTGGGATAATGTATCTTGGGCCAAACTCAACGTCAAGCTAGCTCAAGAGGTGAGGATTGCCCAAGCCATATAAAGAAACCACTCATCCCATAAATCCTCGATGTGGGACTCTTCAACACCACCACATCCCTCTCCCCATCTCCCCCCACCCCACGCTCAGGGCTAGACATCTAGCGTGTGGGAAATTTTTAATATGGGGCCAACATCAGGTAACAAGAATTGGGATGGGTCTTGCTCTGAGGGAAAGAAATGGATCTTCAGCCTAACTAAACCCCAAAAGTTAGCTCAAGAGGTGAGGATTGTCCAAGCCATATAAAGAGACCACAACAACAACAATACCCAGGAGGATCCCACAAGTGGGGAGGATAGAATGTATACCCCTGCCTTTGCGAGGTAGGGAGGCTGTTTTCGGTAAAGAGACCACCCATCCCATAAATCCTTGATGTGGGACTCATCAACACATGGAAGGTTTTAATTTTTTTTTTTTTTTTTTTTAAATACCATAAAGAAATTTCTATTAGAACCGCTAGCTCTTTTCTTGATTATTTTTAGCTCCTCTCAAGAAATTTATCCTCTATTCTATTCTTTATACACTTTTACCAAAAATTATATCGCCGGGCATGTTTCTACAGATTCTTTTAATAATTGTGGCAGGCCAAACGCCAACAAGAAAATGTGTAGTTTCATTAACAATCAAACCAACTAAACCTCAATCCCAAACTAGTTAGAGTCTGCCCCCAATTCCAGCACTGGTATATAAATGAACTTATTCACCAAAATCGGATTCCTTCCAGCCAGAAATGAGAAGTCAATCATTGTTGAGAACATTAAAAATGAAAAATTAAATCCCAGAACCAAAATACTAAAAAGCATGCAATTTTATAGCAAAACATACACAATTAAAGCTACAAAGACTCCCAAATAGCAAACCGCAATTTAAAAAAAAAAAAAAAAAAAATTCTAATGTTTGGCCATAGATTTTGGATCAGATTTTGAAAATTTATCTTCAAAATATTTTCAAGTTCCAAAATTTCACTTCCACTCACAAAACATCAAAAAATTCTCCAAGTAAAATGCATGTCGAAACACAACTTCAAGTTCCAAAAACTTAAATTTTCAAGTTTCAACTTCAAAATCTATGGCCAAACAGAAGCAAATAATTCACTAGCTAGATAAAAAACTTCAACTTACATAATTCGATTAAGCTGAATATTCGAATTTCAATTTTATGTATACCTAGGGTTATCTCTTATACCAAAAAAAAAACTAATACACACAAAGACAGAGACAAAATTGAATATTGAAGAGATAAATAATCAATTATGGTGGAATTCGATCAGCAGAAATAAAAAAAGAGAGTAAAATTACCAGATGTTGTTTGCTTGGTGATGGGTGTAAGTATTTGCAGAGGAAAATAAGAGGTTTCTATGTTCCGTGGGTTTGCGTCTTTGCTTCGGAATACGGATGGACACTTCCAACATTATCAACGCCCTCTATCTTTTAAAATAAATATTTCTGTATTTTGTATAGTTTCGTGATGTACATTCCAAAGGATTTTTCTTTCTTTTTTTTTTTTTAATAAAAGAAAAGAAATTTTGAGCCTAGTTTAAGGGTGTGTTTGGTAAATGTTTTTTATCTTTCAACTTGCGAACCAAACACAAGAAAATGAATAGAAAAATTACTTATTTTTCAAGAAAATATTTTTCGTCATACCAAACACACCCTAAGATACGTGAACTGCAAGTACACCAATTGGTCGCAATATAAAATAAAAAGGCTAGATTTACCCCTCAATGATTAGAAATAAAAGAAAGAATAAATAGAGAGATTTTTAAATTTAATCTTAACTGTCAGTTTGACACTTTAATTTTTTTAGATCAATAGAAAAAGAAAGAATACTTCGATTCTAAGAGAGATATTTAAATTTAATGTTTTATTTTCACACAACTTTGAGCGCGTGAAGGCCCTTAAAATTACGTTTTTACTTAATTTTGTGCACCTCCACCTTTTTTTTTTTTTTTTTTTTTTTCTAATTTTTTTCCACCACCATCCACAATCTTATCACCGCCGTAGATATATCATTCAACAACCTGTTGAAAAAAAAAATCAACACCCACAATTTTAACTCCATCACTAAATTATCAAATAAAAAATATACTGAATACTAAGAAAAGAAATTAAATTTAGATTTAATGCCCATAACCACCGTATCTCCATCACTATGAAAAATCTATTTTCTAACATAAATAGAGATTCAATTCAGATTTTGAATTTCTAGAAATAGTATTCTGATTCAGTAAGAGAAACAATTCTTATGTTGTTTGTATTGATAAAAATGATCTGAGCCGTTAAATGTAAACACATGGCAGAAAAAGGTCAAGATCAAGACAAGCGAGGATTTTTAAAACTGCACCTAAGGAGTCGAAACAATGTGCAAACGACCAGACTTTGTTCCGAACATACACGATGCGTTGTGAATCGGAGAGTCATCATGTGCACCCAACATATGGCAGTTGAGGATAACCCTTTATCCTTGTATATTCATAGGTTGATGATATATCCCACTTTAGAGTCGGCGATCTTCATGCCAATAACGGCTATTAAGTGCATAGAGTTTGAGGAGTTAGTTAGCTAGGTCAAACCTATATGTACTCCCATAATCCTTTATTTGTATTCTGATTTTCTCACCTAAATGTGATATTACTTATTGTTATTCACTGCGAATTCCTGATTGTTTACGACATCCATTTCATCATTCGAGCAACTTGTTTTAACGTTGCAGGAGATTGAATAAGAATTTATTTCCCTTTTAATTAGGTTATTTTCGATTATTCTTTACTGTTTCCCCGTTTCCCCTTGTCTTTCGTTATTACCTAATACTAAAGATTTATAGAATGATTGAATTAATTTTGTTGCTATATACTCCTTTCAAACAAATTCGACTGATTTTCCTAATAAATGAATTTTACGCTAAACAGTTTGACGCCCTCCCTTAACAATATTAATTATCCCATGCTCAACCATACCAATACTCAAGAGTTAGCCATATATTTCTCTAAAAAATTAGGCTTAATGCATATGCGGCCCCCCTGAACTTGCCTTTTTTATTTTTATTTTGACATCTCAACTAAGTGTTGTTCATATTGAACTCCTGAACTCGTCCTCAAGTGTGTTTATCAAATCCCCTAAACCTGATTTTTATTAGAAGCAAAAATTAAATTGGGGAATTGAAGGTGGAGTAATATTTTAGACATGTGGTAAGCTATTCTTTAGGTCATGGATATGTCGGTTTCTGCTGGTTTTGCTCTTCCACTACCAACTTAATTAAGAGCGACTCTTTTTTCCCTCACAATTGCTGATAATCTTAGCTAAACGATGACATAATTAAATTAGAATATATATATATATTAGCAAGTTGCTAAATTGAAGATGGAATAATATGAAAGTTGGATTGTGTTTGATAAACACACTTGAGAACGAGTTCAGGGGTTCAATAGGAACAACACTTAGTTAAGGTGCCAAATAAAAAAAAGTGACAAGTTTAGGGTGCCGCGTATGCATTAAGCCAAAATTTTAATATCATATTACTACTTAATATAAGTGAGGATCCAAGTTTTTTGCAGTCCTTACAAAAAAATTGATCCTCTAATGTTGTGACATGTAGCTTTCCTTTTGACTTTTCTTAGCCTATTCTCATTTTCCACTCTTTTTTTTTTTATCCATTTCTATGTGGGTTCCTAAAATTGTGGTATATTGATATTTATTTATAGTACTTTTTGTAAATCTTTTTTTTTTTTCATGGTACTTTTAGCTTTCATATTTAGTCCAAATAAATATTTTTTTTATATAATTAAGAAGATATTAATAGTCTGATATACCAATTTATCATTAGTTAGATAAGTGAATTTTCACACAACTAAAGAATCACATTAAATGGGCACTCTTTAATTAAGGTGATTTAAGTGAGGATCCATGAGTTTTGTAGTCCTCACAACCTCAAAACTTTCATTTTTACCCCATTTTGGCCTTTATTTACATAGTTACAGATGTAATTTGGTAAATTTTAAAAAATTTGATGACAATTATACCCTAAAAAGCGACAAAGGTGGAGGACACTTGACAACTATCAAGAATTTTTTTCAAAAGTTAGGGGCCCCAATGTTTTCTCATTTAGATAAGTTAATTTTTATATACTATCAAGAAATCATAGAAAATTGATAATATTTAATTAAGGATAATTTAGTGAAAAGACTTTTTAATTTCTAGGTATGAGTGATTTGTTGGAGCCAAATTCTTTGTTCCAATCAAAACATTTGTTAGGTCTTACTTTATAGTTAAACATGCCCTACGACATATGTTCCTCTCCATATGCTTCTCTCTATTAAACATCCAACATTTTGCTTCTTTAGTGATATCATATGTTCTTACAGATACAGAAAGTAAAAAAACATTAAATGACATTGTTTAATGTTGAAAATGAAGGTAGAGTTATCAGTCAAGATTAGATTATCTTTAAGATCTCTTGTTTGATTAACCGAAAATTAATTTTTTTTAAGCATAAAAGATATATGAATAACTAAATTGATTCTCGAGGTTCATTTTATGAATTTAGTTATTTATTGAATTTCGTCTAAACTAAGGTTAAAAAACACATTTGACTAGCATAAAGCCTTGATACGTAGAATAATGAGTGAAAAATAATAAATATCAAAAGAAATCTATTTCTATCTATAAATAACAACCGCATGCTCACAAATTCATAAAAATATAAAAATAATTTCCAATTTATGATCTTCGATGAGTTGTAATTATCATACTTTATAACGTTAGTTTATAGAATATCGAATTACTTGCGCCCTTTTGGTCTTTGCTAATTTTCCTACCAAACTTATTTTCTCATAAATATTTTTCTGAATTTTTTTTTTCTAATTATATGACGAAAAAACTTTAATAATTATGAAAATTATAAACAAATATGATTAACCTGCAATTACATTAAATTAATTATGTACTAAAAAAAGTGACAATTTATACTTATTTGATAAAACTTATATTTTGAGTTTAAGCCCGGGCCTCCTACAAATAGTATAAAGGAGAATCCCCATTTTTTGTAGTCCTCACATTAATTTTTTATCCTTTTTTACCATTATTTGAAATTTTTATGACTTTAAAAATTGTCACACATTTTAGTAAATTTTAAGAACTTTTAGGGCTTGTTTTATGCCACTAAAAAAGATGATGTCATGGAAAATGTTAACGTGGACCCCACAAAGCATATTACATATTTGAGATTTTTATGTGAAAATATTATTAAACTTTTTTCATATATCATTGTTAAATACTGTTAAAATTTATCAAAAAAGGTAACTAATAGCCCTTCAATCGAAAAATGAAATCCGAAGTATAATAGTTAATTAATCAGATTTTACGTGCGCGCACTTTTAACATAAAATTATCTAATAAATTACTGTATTAAAAGAGGAACTATATTATTTTTATACACATTCTAAAAATGTTTGAAAAACATTGTATTTAAAGAAATATAATTTCGACACAGTAATAATACTAGACAATTGCAAAAAGTATATATATTTTTTTACTATTAAAATATATTTGTAAAAAATCGGATAATATATTTTATATAATTTAGGAGTAAGAATTTTTTTTCATGTTAAAATTGACTATTTTGTCCTAAATTATATAACATATTAATACTTTTAAAATTTATCAAAAATGTAACTAATAGCCCTTCAATCGAAAAATGAAATCCGAAGTATGGTAATTAATTAATCAAATTTTACGTGCGCGCACTTTTAACATAAAATTATCTAATAATTTACTGTATTAAAAGAGGAACTATATTATTTTTATACACATTCTAAAAATGTTTGAAAAACATTGTATTTAAAGAAATATAATTTCGACATAGTAATAATACTAGACAATTACAAAAAGTATATTTTTTATTTTTTTTTACTATTAAAATATTTTGTAAAAAATCGGATAATATATTTTATATAATAGGAGTAAGAATTTTTTTCATGTTAAAATTATCTATTTTGTCCTAAATTATATAACATATTAATTATCCGGTATTTTGCAAAATATTTTTGGTAAAAAATAAGTTAGCCAATATGAGTTCAATTCAAAGAACTCAAATGAAATTAATTTAACATATGAAAAGCTCAATTTGGATCATCGGGGACTTAATCTCAAAAAATTAAATTAGAAGAGCTTTCAATTATTGATTTTTTTCCTAAAACAAATCTAATATATAAACTAAGAAAAATGTTTTCCGTTAACATTTTAGAAGTCTTTCGACAAAGTCAAACTGATGTTACAAGAATAAAGAACTAAGAGCAATTTTTTTAAAAAATATCTACAAATTGAATTTTTAATGTCGGTTTGTGCCCGAGCTTAGCACGGGCCAAGTGACACTAGTTATATTCTTAAGAAAAGAATTGTGAACTCGAAAAACTGATCATTCTTGACTTTGCTGACAGATGAGTTATTAACTTAGGGTCATTTGGTTGCTGGTTAGAAAGTGAATTATTCATGTATTAAAATCAACATAATTAGTACTATATTTGGTAGCATTTTAGTTGCTATGCATAAAATTCAACACACCAAGTAAAGGTGGTTGGTTGCTAGCCTATAATCTCACATACCTAAAATATATATATGAGTTACGAGTCAATTTATGTGTTATTTTATACGGGATAGAAAATAAACTAACTAATACATGAATCACCCGAGCATAACTAGTTCCGACGTAACTTTAACCAGCAATCAAACGAATTGCTATTCAAAGCTTAGCCTTCATTAAGGGATCGTTTGGTTTGCAAACAAATTATACGAGAATTGTAACGTTGGAATAATAATAAAATTATTTAGTGAATATACTTTTTTTTTTTTCTAAAATCTCCAGGGAAGTTGGTCATTGTTAGCATGTACAAGTTCTCCAGGTTCTGAAGTAAAAGCGCAAAATTAGATTTCAGCATTTGTTCATTTTAAAAGAACAAGAAGCTCCATACCGCAACAACCCGTGATAAAAGATTTACCAGATGGAGTAGCTTCTTAACATCAAGAGATAATTTGGACATGGTGAAGGGAAATCAAGACAGCTATTTTCTGAACATGAGTACCATTTCAAATTCAAGATATTGAACACCAAGTGTGGAAGAAGATAAGTCAAAAATAATAAAAGATCATAGTTTTCTCTGTTCATACACGCATCTTCTTTCCCGGTTGTATTTCACCGTCCTCGAGCATTTCCCCTTTTTCCTTCTCTGCCTTCTTTCTGGTGAGTATTTTGTTTATCTTATGCAGCTCATTGGTAAGCTTCTGGTCTTTGTTTTGTTTCCTCGTCTTCCTACCATCCTGCATCTTCACTCCAAACTGGAATGCAGCTTTGGGCATTGCTTCCTTCTGCTCATTGTACGTTGCCCACTCCTCTTCTGTCTCAAAGTCCCATCGATGGAGCCGACCCTTTGCCTGTAGAAAAATATTCTTATATCAAATACTATGCATCACAACATGGCTCTGACTGATAACACCAGATCAGAGAAATCTTGCAGTTGATTTTTTTTTTTTTTGAAGCTGGTAACTTAAATTTTGCAGTTGATTTCTCCGATAAGTATTATTCATCAAGTATAATTATAAGAAATGCAAACTATTTGTAGTCTTGTGAGGCAATTAATGTTTCCCTAGCACAGCATGTAGGTTAAAAAGGACAGGAACAGGGGTAAACCAAGGCATGGCATGTGCAAAAGTGGACTTAATCTTCAGCAAGAACAGAATATCACTTACGCGTCCACCCATGTCCATTTTTGACAAATCAGCTTCATCATCACTGTCAACAATCTCACGATTATACTCTTGGTAACCAGGATAGCACTCTGAATAGCTTTCAGAAATAAAGTTAGGATCCTTCTCTCTGGCATCTCTCTCTCTCAGTTGTAGAAGCCTCTGATCATCCCTCTTGAATACGGACCCTAGCCCTCTATCCTTTTCTTCTTGAGTCATAATGTTTGGATCCTGAAGAACGTTAACACCGGCTTGCATATCATAATTCTGCTGGAGATATTGCTCAGGGTAAGCCAGCTGCTCAGAATACTGATAATCTTGCCACTCCGGTGGGTAAACACCAGCTAGCGCTTGTGCTTGCACTGCATCATATCCATTCTGAGCAGAGCAAACATATTCAACAATCAAAAGATGAATATCAGTTGCAATACAGTAAAAATTCATGCTTGACAACTATGAGAAGGACAACCAACTTCAGCCGTTCTCCGGAGAAATGTAGGACAATGAATGAAGTAGGCAAATTTTGTCATAAATTATTAAGCTTTTTTAACAGGAACGGTGTAATCTGCCTTTAAAACTCAAAACTGACTCACCGCATGTTGCCAATCATGAGAAGGCTCAGATGGAGGTACTGGACCATAGGCAGGTTCACTGAAATATGAGGTCCTCTCTTTGTTTCGAGGAGATTCTTCCATGTCCTCCGATACAGGGCTTTGACCCATATCTACAGCAGGAATGGAGTAGTCAACACCTTCCCCTATGAAGATATCTTCTTCTTCAGGTCTAGCAACAGCAGGTCCCTGATTCTCTCTTCTTTCTGAATGGTTCTTTTTAGGAAGTTGTGCAGATGGAGGCACAGTTTCTTTATTGTTTTGGCTCTTTGGCGCATCTGACTTAGATACTTCGTCATAACGAGACATAACTTCCTTCCCTGCACAATTAAAAACTAGTGTCAGAACTCAAAACAAGGGAACTAGAAGCGCAGCCCCTTATCAATGAAGAGATAACCCCCCCCCCCCCCCACAAAAAAAAAAAAAAGGAAAAAAAGAGGCAAAAGGAAAAACCCAGCTCTTTATAAATGAATAGGAGACAAAATAGATCCAAAAGCCCAAAGGAAAGTAAAAAAGAAGCAAAATAAAGTTTGCACCGGAAACACACAATAAGAATCCAGAGAACCAAAATACTTTTGATTAGTCTCCATGGCAATACAGTATAAATTACATATTACCTTTATATCTAGTCATCAACTACCTCCAGACCCCTCATGACATTTCCTGTACGTTTCACCCCGTGCCCCCCGTATCAAAGAAGAATAAATCCCACATTCTATCCCGCCTACAAACATTCTACTTCCTTACAGGAAACCAGGCCTAAATTAGCTTCCTAAGCAAGAACATTAATAGGTATACCAAAAGCATGCAGCGGCACCAGTCAGAAATTAGAGAAAAGGTTTCCATAAAATAAACTGGATATATAAGATTCTACATCACATTCAGACTCTGAGTAATTACTTTCAGAAAATACAAGTAAAAGTTTAGAAGGCATGAACGCTAAGCACCTTTGCCATCTTTTTCCTTCTTCTTCTTCTTGAGAACTTTTCCTGATGATCCAAGGCGGAGATAGGACATGATTTTAGCTATTCGGTCTAGAACAGAACCATCAACACTCACTGTAACCATTTCCTGGAGAACATAGGTGAGGTAACCCATTTAGATGGAAATTTCAGGAAGAAATTGCCTGACAGTAGTGGAACATGGGGGAAAAAAATACCTCAAGGACCGGACAGTCAGCTTTGCTTCTGTGTAGAGTGGTAGGAATATCATTGGAGTATCCACTCTCCTGCCATACACACATCAACCAACGTGTGAAGAAAAAAAAAAGAGACCATGAAAGAAAACATACTCACAGTAAACGCAAGTGAACAAAATCGTTCACATCTTTTTCACCATGCAGATGACACATCAGATCACCAAGTGTTTATTATTAAAATAATGCTACTCCGACAACACGCTTTCCCCCTTCTCCCCAGAAAAAAGAAAGGCTTCAGAATATACTTAACAAGGACAACACTATTCATCATGGCCATACAAGATAAGCTCTAATTTCCCCTCGGTATTTTCCCTTCTTTTAGTTGGAAGTGTGGTGGGGTAAGATAGAAGCTGTATGGATACAATGATTGGCCCCTCGGGAACATCAACAGCTAACTGCAGTTATGCAAAACAAAAACTATGATTTGATATAGAAAGTAGAAGCTTCTCAGCAACCCACCACAGTCCACAAATACAAATTTCTTTTACTATTACATCTTATGGCTATGAGCACTATAAAAAAACTCAACCAATGGTCTGTGAAACAAATTCCTTTTCAGGCAAGTAGAAGCCTTAAAATCATTAACATAGAGGAGAGGAAGTATAAAAGGAAAACATACCATATTAAAAATAAAAGCCATCCGCCCGGGAAGAAACATTTCATTGGTCTTTATAACAGTCTGAGGCTTGATTATCCATTGGTACACTGACTGCAATGCGAAGCTTGCTAGTCACTCTATTGAAACATAATAGCACCACGCAACAAATATAGATACTTGAGACTGAAACAATTGAAGGAGCTAATGCACCTTGGCAGTTGCAGTGCGGAATGACACTTGATGATCTTCCTTTGAACCTCTATTAGCAAAAGAGATGAAATAGAATAATTAGAAGAACAATTATCCAGCACCATTGCTTCTTAGACATGGTGTTTAAAAGAACAATTCACTATACATGCTCATTACTTCGTAAATACACAAAAAGATATTAGCAGAATCACACACAAAACTCAGATAGTGGCCATAAGTCAAGGGTAATCAATGGAATATCTATAGGAGCATCTACAAAAGAACCCCCTATCTGAAGCTACTGTGGTAAGCCTGGAAGCTAAACATGGATCAACTTTATTAGATGAAAATTACATCAACGATTCCAGAAAAGTTGAAAGGCTCTTGGAGTGTCAGTTACTTATGCCTTGGCTTTGAAGTCAAGGAGTCATGCATCCAGTTAAGCAATAAAGTAACCGGTACTTACCTAGGTTTTCCTTCAAACTCATCTCCACCATCTGGCTTCTTATCTATTTCACTTCTCACTTTGTGAAGTAAAGCATAATCTAACCCTTTAACCAAATGTGTGTGTTCCACATCACCTGATACACGATCAGCCAAAAAAATGATTAGTTACCTCAAGAAAACAGCTAAATCAAAATATAACATATATCAAGAAAGCTAGTGAACTGAAATTAGCTACTCATTTCGGCATACAAGGGGCTAAAATTTTAAAACAATTTTCTTCGACAACCACAAGTGAAGCTGTCTTCCTTAAAATTAGCCATTCTATAATCTCTTTTCTCTTCAACTCCAAATGCAAGCTGGAAAGTAGAAATACTCTATGGATGTATTGTTATGCTAGAAAATGTTTTCTTGAAAAATAAGTAGGTTTCTTACTTATTTTATAGTGTTTTGGTAAGCAAGCAAAAAACATTATCCCAAGAGCATTAATATGTAATCTAGCAAAACACTATGGAGGTGGGATGGGGTTGGGAATGGGGGTTCGGAGGTGGCAGGGGGGGGGGGGCGTTGGGTGGGTGGGGAGGAGACAATGAACTTGGAATTTCACTTATGAAACTTGTTTTCCCGACTTCCATTAGGGAAGTCATTTTGCTCAATTTTAAGGAACTTGCTTTCCTAGAGAAAATGTTTTCCAAAACATTTTGACCAATCAAAAATAAAAATTTGGAAAACATTTTCTGGAAAATATTCTCCTCCATACCTAACACAACCTATGTTCTGCAAAGAAACATCAATTAGCAGAGCCGACTAACCTCCAAGATACTTGCTCTTCTCAATAGACAATTTCTGAGCATCAGCAGACCTGTGAACACATAAGTTTAAAACAAGAAATTTAGAACAAAATTACACCTTCTGGTCCACTTTATAGACAGCTCCTGAAGGCAAGCCCGGAAGCAACTGTACAAGTTACTACTTTGGTGACCTAGGTCACAAATTCAAGGCATAGAAACTGCCTCTTTGCAAAAAGCGAGGACAAGGGCAAGGTTGTGAACCATAAGCCCACTCTCCCCCCTAACCTGCACTAGCCCAGGAGCAATTCGTGCTGGGGAAAGCCCCCTATATAGATAGTTCTCCCTATAGCGGATGGACGAAAAAAGAAAATACAAAAAAGAGAGGAAAAAGGGTAGAGGGCTAGTAAGTAGTCGAGAGTTGTCTAGTTTTCCTTATCACTATTCTTAGCATTACTCACATACTATCTTGTTCTTCGATTCTATTATTACCTGTTGTTTCCTTTGCTTCGGTTATGGTACTATGTGTTGTTGCTACTGTTCTCTTCTCCATTATGGGTGTGTTTGGTATGACGGAAAATGTTTTCTTATTTTTCCTTGTTTGGTTGCGCTAAATATCTTGGAAAATGTTTTCCATAAAATTTTTGGGAATTTTCCAGATCAATAAAAACAAACCAATGCATTCCTACACCACTTCCACCTACCCCAACCTCCCACCCCGCCTAACCCCCACAGCCCCACCACAAGAAGTTGCACTCCGAATTCAAAAATCTTATAGTGTTCTGCTTTGAATATATGCAAATCCTTTTAAAATGACATTTTTCAACTTGCGTTCCAAACACAAGAAAATGAGTAGGAAACACACTTATTTTCCTAGAAAACATTTTCCTTCATACTGAACACACCCTACATCTACTGTATTTTCCTTTCCATACTTGATTTTATTATGCTTTACTTGTACCTTCACAAAGTCAGGGTAAGGTCTGCATACATCCTACCCTCCCTAGACCCCACTTATGAAATTACACTGAGTATATTGTTGTTGTTGCCTAGTCAGTATGGCTTCTTTACTACTGTATTTTCCTTTCCCTGCTTGATTTTATTATGCTTTACTTGAGTCGAGGGACTATCGAAAACAGCCTCCCCCACACACAAAGGCAGGGTAAGACTGTGTACACACCACCGTCCCTAGACCTCACTTGTGGGATTACAAGGCGGGGAATCGAACCCTCACTAACAAGGTGAAAGATCAGGCAGACAACCAACTGGGCTATTAATATTCCCCTTACATTGGGTATGTTGTTGTAAAAAAGAGAGTTAAAAGAAGGGTGTTGAGATAACTTACAGAAGATCAACATTGCCGGGAGGAGCAACAGCATGAAAAGCGCCTAATTCAGTGGGTTCATAATCTGGATTTTGATCTTCTCTTCTTTCTTTTGCTCTGTCCCTATACTTGGGTAGCTCCGGTTCCTCAGCCTTCTCTTCTCTGTAACAAACAATTACCAATTTACGCAGCTATTAAAATTTCAATTTAGATTTTTACACAACACATAAAATAGAAGAAATGAAAAAAGGAACGAACTTGTTGCGACGAACTATCTTTTCCTTGTGATTTCGCTTGTTGGAGGAAGACATGGTTGTTGAGAGCTTATTTCCCAAATTCAAGATTAGGGTCAAGCGATGAAGGTGCCTCTATATTGATGGAGTTTCGAAAAGACAAAAACAACCTTCCGCTTTTTCTATTTACATATATATGTAGTTAAAATACTAGTGACATTTGGCCCGGGTTTATAACATTAAAAGTTACATTTGTAATTACTTTACAATTATTTTTTTCACTTTTTTTATATTAAGTTATTGAAAAATTAGTTCGACAATCTTTGCAAACTTTTAACACAAAAAAACTTAATATTTAAATTGAACAAAAGTATTTAAAAATTGAACATAGATTTCTTTTGTCCTTACTTTAGACTTTCTTTTTACCTTCAAACATTTACATTACATAAAGTCTCTTATTTTTTGTTATTTGTTGAATTTTATTTAAATTTTAGATTTTTACAATTTCTTGAAATCCAACTTAGTTATAGCATATGTGTGATTAACAACATCCAACGTTTTCTTCCAAAAAGAAGAAAAATAATTTGATTCTAGAGACATCAGTTATATGCTACATTTATTATTTACTGAGATTTTGATGAGGTTACTTATAAAACAAAGATAACTTTTAAATAAAATTTTATACTTTACAATATTTGTAGATGTCAATTCATTTAAATTATACAAAGTATGTTGAAACTATGAAGAAAACTAATTCTTTTTCTCAATATAATTAAGATTTCCTTTTACTTTCTAAAGTTATGTAATTAGAAAATCACATTTTTTTCTTTTTTTAAGTTTAAGTGGAACATTATTTTATAAAATGTATATTTTCTCAAACACAAATGAAGCTTCAATGCTGTAGGATTTATTTAACCATGTTTCACTAGGCTAACAAACACTGTCTAACATTTTTTTACCCCCTCCCACACGCCCCCCCCCCTAAAAAAAAAAGAAAAACGATACTCAAAATCACAAAAAAAAACTTACTCCCTTTATCATAAGTTGTTTGACATTACTACTGCTTGAAAAACTAAAAAATTATTTCATTAACTACATATTTTCAAAGATGTTCTCAACATTTTTAACTATTTCATCGAGTTTGGATTATAGTTTCTTTTTATGTAATTTTTTAAAATGTAAATTTATATTAAGAAATATATTTATGAATTCATACCGCGTAGTCAGAGACGGAGGGAGGAAGGGTCAAGGGGGTTATCCGAACCCCTTTCGGCGGAAATTACACTGTTTATATATGGTTAAAATTATTTTGTATGTATATATATTAGACGTTGAACCCCCTTTGGCTTCTTTGTGTGTTTACTTTTTCATATTTGAACCTCCTTAGTAAAAACTCTAGCTTTTCCATTGCGCGTAGTACGCCTGATACTATTTTTTTGTAGATGAATGGAGTATAAGCTACAACATACATTGTTCATTATGTTATCTGTTACATCCCGTAGTTTTATATATTGAGATTCGAGCTACCTTTCAGGAGGTATATGAGATTATATGCGCTTATCTTATGATTGTGAGTGTCATGCCCTATTTTTAACGGATTAAAACTAGTTCACAACTTATGACTATGTTTCCTCTGGTTTTGTAAATTTTTCAGAGTCGCCACCTAATTTTAGGAAAATATTAGGAAACCATTCGAAAAAATCCAAACTCCATTTTTAGTCTTTTTTGAAACATGTAGATTACAGGTAAGGGTTTTATTTTACAGGGAGAGGTATTAGGCATCCTCGGAGCACATGGGGACGATCTTTAAACTTAGTTTAGTTAACGCTAAGGGGGATTATTTATCATTTATTATCACCTGTTTAAAGAATTGCGGAAAAAGAAAACTACTCTTTCAAAACTATTTGTATAAAAAAAAAGGTTTTTAATGTAATCGTAATTATGTGAATAAATGCATATACATAAAGGAAGTAGTTAATGCTAATGTGTGCATGAGAAAAATATGTATGACATTTATTTTATATAAGGATAGCATGTATAATATAGAATAAGGAGATGTATATTTTTATACGAAAATAATCTACATATGTGATAGTATAACCTAGGCGAATGCTAAAAAAAAAATAGTTATGACGACACGGTAATACTATATGTGTACATATAATGAAAATAGTATGTTGGTACACCCAATATATATATATATATATATATAGTTTTTGAAAGAGTACGTATGTATATTTTTAGAAGATGAGGTATAATATGATTGTTGTATATAAGGACATGAGATATATAATGTAGAGTATGAAAATGTATATTTTTTATGAGAAAATAATATATACATGAAGTATATTAATCGTATAAAAAACAAATATAGTGTAAAAGATATACTTTTAGAAATAGCCATGAAAAATATAATAATATGCATAAGTATCGTGATATAGGTAAGTACACGCATAATGAAAAGATTGATTAAAAAATAAGATAGTATATGTGTATCAAAATAAATACGTACCTTATAGTTCTTGTAAAATAACTTGGCCACTATACATAAGCCTAATATGACGTTTTTAATTAAACTCAAAGAATTTGACCTGCCCCATATGTTAGCATCAAATAAAAATGATTGCCCATGAAATATACTTCTTACCCTTTTGAAACCAAATCAAATAAAAATGATTGCCCATGAAATATACTTCTTACCCTTTTGAAACCCCGATTTAGATCGCTCATTTTGTTAAAATGGGTTAAAAAAGGGAACGTTAATTAACTTTATAAAGAGAAAAAAAAGAAAGAATAAAAAATAATAAAAAAAAAAATTCGGCCTTATCTATTAAAAAAAAAATGTTTATAACCTGTGAAATACGCAAAGTTAAAGGGACGTTTATCATTCTTCATCCTAAGCTATCCTTAAACCAAGATCTATATCTAAAGAAAAGCGGCCGATGACAAAACTTAGCCATTCACGAGTTCACAAACGAACAAAAATAAAATCCTACAAATACAAGCCCATAAAAACGTTAGTCGGAGGGTGCAAATAACGTATAATAATACAAAAGATAAAAAAAAAATTCAGGGGAAGAAGATGGACGGAGACTCTTGACACGAGAGTGGGGGACAGCTAGACACGAGCATTGCGGATGCAGCCACTGTTTTTTTTTTCTCTGAATCTGGGTAGAATCCGGAGTTGCCTTAACTCCAAATGCTCCCAAGCGTTGCATGAAAAAGAAAAAAAAGAAGCAAAGGATTAGCAGCGATTTTAATCATAAGCATAAAACTAGTTAATAAGAATAATCACATAATCTGAAGTGAGGCACGTGTCTTGCTTGGTTTCCAGAATTTACACAAGACATCTCATTTATTGAATGGTCCTCGTAACTTAGTCCAGTTTCGACATATTAGGCGAGGTTTCGACATATTAGCCGCAGTTAAAAGAAAAATCTAATTGATCCCTTAAGCCACCAGATTAAATAGAAACAGGAAACACATGAGGTCATTCAAATGCTAATTCAACACCACACCAAACAAAACTATAACTTCTCTGGAAATTGAAATATGGAATCCCATCTCCTCTTAATCAAGTATTTAGGCTTGACAATAATCAGATAAGAAAGAAGGAAAAATACTACCGGACAATTCATACTTCATGTATGAGAGGAACAAGCGGATCAAGGTTAAATCTTTCAAAAGAAAAAAAAATTTGACAAAGCAAAGTGCCTTAGCCAACTTTCATCTTTACTAGTTTGAAAGAAACCCACCAGCAAACTAAACCATGAGCGTACTCCTAGCAACTTAGTGAACCTTAGATAGACTAATCCAAAAACCAACTACAACTACAAACAAGATCAACCCGGAACAAGTGTGTCAAGTGTTCCCAGAAATAGTCCCAGCCAAACAGAAATATCAACATAGCAGTTTAGACTTAAACAACCAACAAAATGAAACTGAAACCAACAAAGTGAAAACTGAAACAAATGGGTTAACAACAGGCACTAACTCAACTAATTTTGGAGACGACGTTACTCAAAGAAATAACAATTCAAGATAAGAATGCAGTCCCCATAAACATGATTTCTACTGCAACAAGTCTCACTCTTCAACTAAACCTATTGGAAAACAGCTTATTCCATTTCATATTACCTTCATAGTATAACTTTCACCCGCTAGTAGAAAAACAAAAATCCTACAAATAAGATCATAATATCCTACACTTTGAACCATGGTTAAACATGCGCTTATAAAAATAATTACAGAGTCTAACAGACTTTAGCATTCTTTAGCCATCATCTTTAATACCTTTCTAGTTAAACAAAAAAGTACCCCTATTTTTTTTTTCAGACAAAAATCAGTAAGATGATAAATCCTGCTAACATTTAGATAAACCAAAAGCACTTTTGTTCTAAAGGAAACAAATCATATTTCAAATCATGCTAAAGTATAAGCCACTAATCAAAATGAAAATACACTTCTCTATATATGCATAAACCTTCAGTTTGAATTCCAAATTATCCCGTAGTGAATCAGTACTTCTTGAACACATGTTAGACTAGTAGATTTTATTAAAAGCACCAAAGAAGCACATATTTTAACTTGCACAAACTCATGATCTGAACTATTTCTAGATGAAGTGGACCACTTTCTAGGCATGATAACGATTATGCAGAGAGTATGAACAAGCAACCATTTTCTATTAATCACTTTAAAAAGGAGTGCAACTGGAGATGTGCTTTTAGACTAAAGGAATCTGGGAATGGGATTCTAAATTAGCAAGACCATTTCTGAGGTTTCGACACACAGTGTGAGAGCATTAAACAAGACTGAGCATGAAATGCATCCAATAGGGAACTAAATTACTCATGTGGACATCTTAAGCCTACATAAACCTTGTTTTAGCTATAGGATTCAACAACTCATTCACTTAGCAAAACAGGAAGGCAAAATTGATC
>NC_081353.1:16849893-16857812 GCF_029784015.1 Lycium ferocissimum
TTCGGATTCAACGCAAATATTAAAGATCTTTCTATTCTAATAAGGATAAGGTATGAATCTCTCTTTATTAACATTGATTTAGGAATATTTACGAGAATAAAAGTTATAGTTTGTTGTATTGATGTTTATGGATTGAGGTTTGAAGAAAGTTTTGGATGGAATTGTGCATATTTGTCATGTAGGATCTTGATGATATTGTTGTTGATGTTGTTCGTATTGTTGGGAGTTGTTTTGGTATTTGGAGGAAGTAGATAACATAGGGGAGATGCCGCCCAAATTTTCGTAACCCAAATTAGTCTTCGATAACTAGTACATATAAGTTGATGGGAAATATGATGAAAGTATGATTAAAGATGTATTTCTCGCTATATAGGTTTGGGTGAAGGGCGAGCATCGGAGTAAAGGATCTTTTAAGTGGCGGCTTGACGAATAAGGTATGTAAGCTGTTCGTTTCTCTCTTTCTTTGGCACGAATCCAACTAGAATATGAACATGAGCGTTCCATAACAAATTCACTCCACTCCTATGCTTTGTATTTCCAATCTTAATGCCTTAATTATTTGATTGATTCTTGAAATATTATCATGTTTATCATCATTAAGTTATTTCCTTGGATTCGATACGAATTCCATAAATTATTCGGAGGTTACGGCCTTACGTCACTCCGAAAAGCCCGATGTTATTTCATTGGCTCCTCATGTATTATATATATATATATATATGCACTATTTTACTACACCGAGCCGCGCTATAGTCGGCCGGGTACGACACCTATTGTAACCACTAATCAGCTGGTATTACACATCGAGTCCCGAAAAGGCCGGGTACATTACACATCGAGTCCTGAAAAGGCCGGGTATGTTACACACCGAGTCCCGAAAGGGCCGGGTACATTATGTACCGAACCTGAAAAGGCCGGGTACGTTATAATGATGATACTATTTATATATATATATATATATATGTATATACTTGCATATGATTTCTAAACTCATATATCGTATATTGTACGTTCTCAGGTGGCTGAGGTTACTTCTATCCTCTTATAATTCTGTCTTACTCATGTTATGGATTCCTACCTTACATACTCGGTATTTTTATCCGCATCGACGTCCCATTGCACGGACGCCGCATTTCGTCCGCGAGCTGCGACGGGGTTATTGAGGAGCGATCGCAGTAGGATTTTCCAGCTTCAGCGGTGTCAGCAAGTGCCACTACTCCGGACTTGCTATCTTTTGGTACTTTAAGTTAATGTAATATATGTTTATATATACATTATTAGAGGCTCATAGAAATAGTGGGGTATGTAGATATTATTTATGGTCTTGCCGACCTTGTCTAGGTTGTGATATTTTTCCTGTAAGCCTTGCCGGCTTTATGATACTCGTGATGTTGTAGCGACCTTGTCGGTTCGCATATGTACATATATGTTGGATTATCGAATATTTCTATTTTGGGCCTTTTCTGCGTGCGTGTGTGTATGCTAAGTTATAGTATATGGTATTCAAGGTAACCGTTAAGTTAGGTGGTTCCTGGCCTGTGAGTCGGTGCCCGTCATACTCCTCGTTGGGGGTGTAACATTATCATTTTAGAAACTATGTAATATTTAAGTATGCCTGCATTTTTAAAAATATTAGAATATACCAAATCATATCCGAAAAAGTTAATTTTGTTAAATATGAATGATATAGCTAATCAACGTACAAACCAACACAACACGGTGATGAAAAGATTCAAATTTCATTATTGTTAACAAATAATTTGGACAAAAATAAACAAATTAGGTAACAATATCTAATTCAAACGAAGATCAATTTTATTTGTTAAATTTTTAAAGTTTCGCATTGGACAATTAAATTAAATTCTTGTTTGCAATACATGTTTAAATTAAGGTAACTGCAAATGTGGTGCATTTTCCCATTCAAGTTACACATATTGATTTTTTTTTAATTGACATCGTCATAGTTCACAATTTCTTATAAGTGTTTCAAGAGGAGCTTGAAATTTTCTAAATTTATCAAAATTGAGTGTGGCACCCTAAGTAATAAAGAAATATAGTAGGAGTAAAAATGTGGTATATGAAAAAGTTAAGTACATGTTACATCATCTTCAAAAAAGTTAGTCTAAGGGATTTTGTACTACCAAAAAAGACTTGGAAGTGTTTGATCTTTTATATAACACCTTATAGTAGATGAAGTAATAAAAGACAAATATAGGGCAAATTTGGAAGAAGGAACCTCTTAGTTGGTAAGGCTTAGTTGTAATGTAACTAAAGTCCCAACTAAGTACTACAAAAAGTTGGATTGACCCTTATATAATATAGTAATGGGCAGCCGCAACCCGCAAGGTGACTCGGTTGGTTCAGTGGATTTTTTTCTTCTAGTATCATTGGAGTCGAGCCCTCCATAATTATCATTCGTTATAATAGCTTTCCACTATAATGGTATGATTTTCTTCCCATAACAATCATACTCAAATATTGTGTAATAATATTTTATAAAAAATATATTATGTATACAAAATAGTAAAATATTTATGGTAATCAAAATAGTAAAATATTTATGGTAATCATCATGTCATGCACATAGTAAATTTCATGTACGAATATCTAAAAGAAAATAAAATTATAGCCCAAATCTCACCTCATAACACCAATCAAGCAAAGGATGCTACCACTTACATTGAGTTTGACTCAACACTTTAATCCTTGAGACTTGCATGGATGATGAGATCATTGCACAAGTCATTCAAGTGGAAGAGCAAGAGACAGCGGATGCAGAAGGTTGACAATGAAAGTGCTGATGAAGAGCATCAACCTACTGGTACTTAGGGTGAGATAGAAGAGTCACATGTTAAGCTCTTAAACAGGAGTCGATGCTATATGTATATTTTCATTTCTGCCCTCAGAAAAATCTCAATTGGCTATTTAAAGAGCTGCTTGAATCAGATTTGGAGATATTTTTGAAATATTATTGCTTTATCCAATAAATACTCTTAAACAACCTTCAAGAGAAATCTATTGAATTCCCTCTTGATGAAATTTACGAAACAATCTATAATTGTAGAATTCTTACGTCAAACTTGAAATATTAAAACTTTTAATTAATTTTAAATGCATATGTTCATTAGATTTTAATTTTTTTATCAATACGGTACAACTAGTTATAAATTTACGAGTAATTTTTTAGTCTTTTCAATTTTTAATTAAAGAAATATGAAAATCAATTGAGATTTTAAAATTAACAAGTATTTGTTTTCGTTTATAACATAAAACGTACAGAAAAATAATTTTTTACGTACTGTATTTTATAACATCTAAATGATATCTAAACATGAAGTGTCAGTATACATACATAACAACATCTCACTGTAGCAGCTATGAAATTTTCGGACAAACACTGCCATTATAGACTGGTTTGAATGTACCATTGCCAACAACCTTCTTAGTCTGAGCTCGTGCACAGGGCTTTCTTAGTCCGTTTATATCTTTTGTATTGTTTTTGGGTTATTACACTGAGAGCGGGATGGGCTATTGCACTAAAAGCGGATTTACCCAGAACACACTCAGAGAGTAGCAACTGTGGCTTCGCCGTATACAAATTGTGTAAAAAGCTTTTGATCACAATAGGGTTAGAAGGATAAAAAAAAAAAAATTGAGAATTTTACATACACACATGGCAACGTGCTAGTTACCAATCTCATAGATATTTTAACTCAATGTAAAAATATTTTATATTTTATAGAGATAATATCTTAGAAAGTCACTCAACTATTGGTGTTTCACTCACAAAGTCACTCAACTTTGTTTTCTACCCAGAAAGTCACTCAACTATTGATGTTTCACCTACAAAGTCACTTAACTTTGTTTTCTAACCAGAAAGTCTTCTAACCAGAAAGTCACTCAACATAAAGCCAAAATTGTTAGATTAGCATGGGTACTTTTTATTTCTTACAATTTTGGCTTTAAATAAAAATCAGCAAAATGTAATAAAAATAACTTAAATATGTTGAGTGACTTTGTAGGTGAAACACCAATAGTTGAGTGACTTTTTGGTTAAAACACAAAGTTGAATAACTTTCTGAGTGAAACATCCATAGTTGAATGACTTTCTTGTTAGAAAATAAAGTTGAGTGACTTTCTGAGTGAAACACCCATAGTTGAGTGACCATGAGATATTATCTCATATTTTATATCAATTTAAAAGAGAAGAAGTATTCTATTCTTAATTTTGACCTATAAAATTGAAAAACATGATTTCCGCCTAAAATAAGATATATCCCTTAACTTTAGTCCCTGAAATTGTAAAACTTGATTTCCCTCAAAATTAAGATATTTCTCCTAGTTTCTTCGCCATTACTTCAACCACCGGCATATTAGCTATCTCTAGCCGCTTATCCGAAAAGCTATCCGTCGTCGGTAGATTTCGCTCCTGCAAAATGCTTCTACTACTACATCTCCTCCATCGTCGATCAGAACCTCCAAGCAACTCCATGAAAAAAAGACTTGGATAGATCTAGCTTCTGTGAAGTTCTTTAGTTTTGTTTATTTTGTATGGAAATGATTTTTGTATTACAATGGTGGAGTGATTGAAATTATGGTGGTTCATGGTGATGGTTATGGTGGTATTGTGATGGTGGTTTGAAAGTGAAAAAGAATGTATGTTCAGTGTATCTTATTATATTTGGTGTATATTTAGGGTCCATTTGGACAAGATTTCAAATTATTGATTTGAAGTTGGATTTTTTTTTCTGGGCATGCAACTTGGATCTCAAAAGTAGTATTTTTTTTTTCTCATAAACATGAAAACATCAAAATTTGTGAAAATTATCAAATTTTCCACAATTCTTACAATCTTATCAAATGAGCAAATCATAGTTCATAACAAAGTAGAATACTCTATCAGAAGGCCGTTCTAACAACATTTATTGATTGAACTTTAGTTCAATAAAAAGAAAAATGAACATGAGTTGTAATATAACTACTCTTTAATATAATCCTCCCACGTGGTAGGGACAAGCTCTTCACGTTGATCATCATTTCTCGGTCATATGACCGAGAAGACGAAACAACAATGTTATTTTGAGTTGGTTATTGGTCAGTGTCATTAGCAAACATAGCATCATGTTCATATTTTGTGAATATTTCATCACTATTTCCCGCAAAAATTATGTAGCATAGCACAAGCTATAACAATGGTCACATATGTGTCAATGTCATAATAGTTCATGCCTAGTCTTAGTATTCCCAATCTACTTTTCCAAGCTCCAAAAGTTCGTTCAGTGACATTGGGGCAGATATAAGTGCCTAAAGTTAAAACAACTTTTTAGCATAGGCTCTCTTTCACTCTCTCTGTAATCCTGTAAATGATAGTCCAGTCCTTTGTATGGAGCTAAAAATCCTTTCCTGTTTCGAAGACTAGAGCTAACAATATAATATTTATGTACCAGCAAGAATAACCAATTACAAAGAGACTTGCAGGATAAGTTTAATCTTTAGTGTAGTTAAAGTTATATTTATATACCATGTGGCGGAAATGGAACGCAAGGAATCAAGCAATTTAGTTCACGCATTCTAAGTTAGTACTTGACTTAGGGAAGGAACCTCAACTTACCTCAAAACTCTTCCTTTCTAGCACAGTTATCTTCACACATGCCAACCACAATCTACACCAAACAGCTAAATTAAAGTATGTTTAATCTCAAAGGAATTTGATTTTCCTCGATTTGTTAAAAATTCTTAACTCCAAAATTTTGATTTCTAGGGTTCATATATGAAATCTCATTCTTTTGGTGTTTCCATATAGTACATGTCACTTTATTTATAAACCTATTTTGAAGTAACATCCGAAAGAAGGGTGAGATATTACCTTATAAATTTCAAACCATAGTTTTTCTTCTTATTAAATGTTCTTGAACTTATGAGTGAAATTTCATATTGATTCACCCACACGGGTGTTAAACTCAATTGTTATAGTGTGAAATCCAATTTACTTTAGCCATGAATTTATCCAAAGAACTTACCTTGAAAATTACTACAAAGGAGTGCTTGAACTCTCTCTCAAAGATCCTAAAATGAGTCTTGAAAGAATTTACTTCTTATCTCATCCGATCTTGTGAATCATTCATATGATGTTTAGGCTTCAGGTGTCAGAGGCCACCTTAGAAGTGACGCGTCAAACTTAGCCTCCAATCCAGAATTTTTTTTCCTTCAGAAGCCAGCTCGAAGTCAAAGCGTCCACCTTTGTTTCCCCCTTCTAGGTTGGGATATGATGGTAGACACGATAAAGAGAACTCGGTGGCTCTCCCTCTTGAGTTCTTGTAACGACCCATTTGGTCATTGTAGCCTTCTCGGTGCTTTTGACCCTTGCCTGAGCTTGTTTAGCTCACATTTTACCCGAGGGGATCGTTGACACGCTTCTCGAGGTCTTTGGATATGATTTGGGTGACTTTGTGAGAAATTTGAGCTTAAAGCAAAAAATAGTTGACTTAAAGTTGACCTTTGGGTAAATGGACCTTTTTTGGGAATTCGACGTTTCCGAGAGGTCAGGATGGTCTTTTAGAACCTGTGTGTATATTCGATTTGGTTCCCAATACACTCGGATGCATTCTGGGACTTTCGGGAAATTAGTTTTGAGGTATCGGGGGTTTACTCAGTCAAGGAGACCTCCGTTGAAAATTTAGAGATCACAAGTGCGTTCGTAGCGTGTTTTTATGTATGTCTGCATATATGGTATATTAGCAGATGGCCTCTTATGATAGTCGAGATTTTGGGTTGAATTAGTGAACACTTAAGGGATTCTAGTGTCTGGTGCCCGCTATGGCGGCAGCGGTACCGCTTTAGCGGTGACCGTGCTGCTATAGTGGTCTGATACGATTGGCGTGGACCACGGAAGCGGTCACGAGACCGCAGAAGCGCAAATGTGAGGGCGGAAGTGGGTGATGGGCAGTTAGATTCATTAAATGTGTGTTAAAAGCCCTAAGTCCTTCATTCATTACCAATCTGACTTTAGAGATTTTTGGGAGCATTCAAGGCTATTCTTCATAGAGAATCATTGCGGTAAGTCCTTTTACCTTCCTTTCCATTCCATGTTTCATTAATCACCTTAGGAATCTATTAAACATGCTAGCTTTCTTAAGAAATAATGGATTGAAAGAGGGTTTTGTGGGTTCTTCATGCTAGGCTATTAAATCTTGAATTATTGATTGGGTTATCTTCATTAAGCATGGATTTGATGATTAGAAACTATTATTGCATGATTCCTTCCTAATTAGTGGCTGATTTATGGAATTGGAAGTTAGGGTTCATACCCAAATTTGGGGGTTTTGCCTAAAATTCGAATTTAAGTGATTTGTTAGTTCTTCTAGCTTATAATTGACGGGAACTGATCACCTAGAACATTAATTTCATGTTGAGACCTATAGATTTCTAATTTCATCTTTTTAGTTCATAAACCCCAGTCCATAGGTTGGGATTTAGGTCTTGAATAAAAGTAAGGATTGAATGATCTTTCTTCTTGATTCTAATTTCATAATTCGGATATGATTAGACTTACATTATCTCGAGGCTCAAAGGAAGGGAAAGACTAAGGTTTGACTATTGAAGACTTTGCTGCTCGGCTCTCCAGGTAGGTTATAGTTTACCTTATGGTGAGACTTTGATTAGCGAAGCATATGTTTAGGTGATATAGTCGGAGAATGCATGTAAACCTTCGGGTAAGAAGTTGGATTGTATATCGTCTTAGGTTGGGCCTTGTTGTATGATTTGGGGGCTAGCCACCCCGTTACGTTGTTGACTTATTTTGTTCTATTTACTTATTGGCTTGTTGTCACGTTGAGACATCGGATATTGGTGATTAGTGATATATCATGACTATGATATTGCGATACTTTACTTAATTGAAATTGAGATGAGAATTGTGA
>NC_081353.1:16857912-16876224 GCF_029784015.1 Lycium ferocissimum
GAAATTGTGAAAAATAAGCATTTTGGACACCCCGGGGGACTATACCAACCCATTGTTACGGTTCACTTTTACGCGAGTGAATAAAAGCTACTTAGAGTTTGTGGACTCTATTTGGATTTTATATTTTTAGAGTCGCCACCTAACCATATAAAGGAAATTAGGAAAATCAAGTTAAAAGGGTTTAGTTAAACTAGAGGTAAATCCTTTTTAAACTAGAGTTCGAGATAAGGGTTCTGATGATCCCCTAAGAAAGGTTTTAAGCATCCTTGTATTAAGGATCCATAGAAAACGGTTGACGTACGAGCTTCAATGTATGATTAATTGTGATTGTTTGCTAAAATATTTTCTTTTTTGCAAAAATTGTCATGTTAATATCATAACTCCATCTTTTGGCAAAATATTTTTTAGGGGAAAAAGAGTTGGTTCCTTTTTGGAAAAAATGTTATAAGGGGGTTAAAATCACTTCATTTTCGGACCAAAACACACTTAAGATCTTTTCTTAAGTAGAGTTCCTACTAATTTGGTCTAATGTCATGATTTTTCCTTATGAGTTGTGTGTATATATATAGAGAGAGAAATAAACGGAGTATATCTCGTTGTGAAAATATAGAATAGGTTTTATATACGTAAAGAGAATTTTACTTTTGTTTTTGTTTCATTTTAGCTCATTTGTTCAAACAAGGACCAAGTGTATTCCTCTTGTTTTTATGCCTTAAGGTTTGGGCCTTGGCCCAAAACTGGTTTTGAAAAATACCTTAAGTTTAAAAGAAGAGTTGCAAATCCATATTTACTTGTATCTTCACAAAATCGGTTTTGGTATATATATCCAAGTTTACAATCTTACAAGTTAAACTTCAAGAATCATTTAAGTCCGATTTTTATGATCTCCAAAAACAGTCCATTTTGCTGAGTTTTCTTAAGGAGGCTACGGCCCAAAAATGATTTCATAATTTTTTTCCAAGTTATAAATGGGCTTTGATTCAATCATATATACATATTGTCACAACTCAAGCCGCGGGTCGTGCGGGCACCTACCATATTACTAACTTAGTAGGCGAACCCTTACCAATAAACCCAACCCTTAAAACATACGACAACCATCTTTAAAATTTACAAAATTTAAAGTAGATATTTCTTATAGACTCACTTCAAATACATCAAAAATCCGAAAGAATTCCCCGGGATCTAGTCTAGACAGGTACAAGAGCCCCTAAAATACAAGAAGACAAAATAAATGACACAAAATTCTCCACCGGAAGTGAGATAGGCGAAGCCGTAAGAGAATATCCGATAGGATCCACGCAACGAAACATCAAATTTAAGACTCGTAACACATCTACACCCAAAAGGGCATGTAGCAAGAGTAGTATCGCACACCACACGTACCGGTAAGCATCATAGGCCGACTAAGATTAGTTCACGCAATACAATATAAAGTCAAAAAGATAAGCAATTTAAGTCAATGAACCTCAAAATTCTAAATAAAGATTACTACAACATTAACTCGCGTGCCTTCATACCCCCTGAGCGCAATTCTTGTATTTCCAAAATATAAGGTATTCTAAATCATAACCATTCCCTACCTTTATCCAACCTAGTAACTCTTTCTCTCCCACTCACCGTATGCTATACTTTTACCCTTATTGTTAAAAGAGTTCGCCTACTCACATTACTACTATAATACAATGTATCCAGGAAAATAAATCACTATCTAACAACCAACACTACACTTACCTTGTGTAACTCCCTCTCCACCAGACTCTCAATAACACACAAGAAATAAATGAGCAATGTTAACGACAGTAGTACACACATGTATAACATAAATCATGAGATGTAGTGCAATGCAAATGTACAGGGCCCAAACACACTGCATACACGCTAGCTGATGTCTTTGCTCGCAGCATATGACTCGCCGAGGACCCATGGCGTCCATATACCACTCACCCGAATAAATTTCTGACCCGAGCACAAACCTCCGCCCCGGAACGAACCTTGGTCGCGGATCCAAATCATATATATATATATATATATATATATATATATATATATATATATATATATAATTCATTTAGCCACAAAGCCGATAACACAATGCCCATACCAAATTTCTCGTTACCTATTTCTCCACATAAACACGTTAGCCGCAATGCACTAAAACTACATGCCAAATCAATTATAATTCCAAATTTTGGCGCAGCGTAATGTCAACCCAAATCAACATAATTCTTTTAATACGACCTCTTATTTTCAAGGGAAACCACCTTATGAACGTTCAACAAAATAAGACATACAGATGGATTTCACCCTTTTCTAGGGTTGCATAAAAGTAAACAAGAGGTAATCCCCTTAGCGACAACATTACTTCCTATTAAACTAAATCATTAATAACCATAATTATACCATATTTTAGTCACATTAACAAGTCCGTCCATCCAAACTCCGTGTCCGAAGACCTAAGCATGCATTCTCCCGTCAACTCTAAGTGTATATAGGATTTGCTAATCAAAGTCTAACTAAAGTAAACCATAACCTACCTCTTTGACGAATAGATATTTGATTCTCCATGAATTTCTCTTCTGCTTAGCCTTTATCTGATTCCATAAGCGATAATGTTCGTAGGGAAGGGTGGAAAAGAAATTAGAAGGGTTTTTTTTTCTTAGGGTCCATGGTTTTTCTTCATGAGGAACCCTAGGAGTGCCCGAGAGTCTTTTTGTGAAAAGGAAGAGGAAAATAGACTAAGTACAGAAATTCGGCTTATTGTTCCATGCGTGGACCGTCATGTGGGCAGGTCGTAAGCCGCTATAGCGGTACCGCTATGGCGGTCCACTGACCGCTATAGCGGTCCGCTTTATTTTCTAGTCCGAAATTTCCAAATCCTTCCTAAATTGATTTTTTTCCACTCTTAATTCTTAAAACACATCATGGAGCTTATTATTTACAACCCTCGACCTATATTTAGCATGGTTTCGTGAAATATTAAATAATAACCGGATGGGTCGTTACACATGTAACTTCTAGTTTTTGAATACTTTGCCAAGAATTTATAAAATCTCCTTCACCGATTTCATGCGATTATTAACTTGACCTGTTTGACCTTGTAAAATCATTTTAAAGATTTCTAGAGTCTTCTACGCAAAATTCCTAAGTTCTAACCGTTTATGTTTCAATAATACTATCAATGTTGTTTACATATACAACATTATACATAGCATATAAATACATATATACAAAATGAAAGGAGGAAGAGTTAGGCTGGTGGGCCTACATAAGCCCACCAGTTGACCATTTTCACTCATGGTTGGACCTTCTTTACTTTTTTTGCCTTCAAACGGACTCGATAAAATAAGGAAAGTTGGGCCTCTGGCCTAGTAGATTTGGTTGTAAAATGGCCCAAGTGGCCCATGTACTATTTACATGCAAGACAAAGGAGGGGGGAAAAAAGGAAAATCCGATTAAAGGATATCTATACTTAACTACCAAGGTAAAATGAAACTTAAGTGTGGAATGCATATAAATCATGTATACGGGTAAATATATTCAGACAAGTAAAGAAATAGAAAGCCCAAGCTAGTGATATAGAAATAATTAAAAGTAGCCCAAATTACATATTACCTAAAAGGGACTAAAGCCCAATATCGTGGGGAAAAATATGATTAAAAGTGGGGATAAGCCCAATTCAATGACAAATAAATAAAAGCAAGAGCATGCCCAATACATGTATTTCCAAGCACACAAACATATAATTATGAATTTCTCTTGATGATATACAAAGTATACCATCTCATATACACCTAAGTGTATACAGGCTGTGTATATCTTGTATATTTCACGTATATATGTGAATATCAACATGATGCAAGGGTAAGGATGATAAGCAACTTTGTAGCAAATAAGAAAAGTTAGGCATATGTCGTGATATTGGACACTAACTCATACTCATGCAAGTAAATACTAATCAAAAGATACTAGAATATCTATACATGCACAAACTTTGCCTAAGTTCAACTCATAAGCTTTAACACACTCGTGATATACAAACAAGTAGGTCAGCTTTTAAACAATACATAGGATATATCAATATGAATCCCTCAACTTATCAACTTAAACCTCATCGAATCTTACAAGTCCAACCAAATACCCCCCTTTGAACACTCAAACAAGATCCAGGCGGGACAACACATATTGATAATGCATGCTAAACTTCACTCAAACTAATACTTAAAACGTAAAAACTCAACCTATAATCCATCGTGACATATACTCTTTAAAACAAAAATAGAGTGAACAAGCATCATTACAGAGGTATAACTACAATCAAACAAGGAACAAACCAGCTTTGGATCCAACATCACTTTTCTAGTTTTAGGAAGAGTTTGAGATGTTGTTTGAGCTAAAGCTCAACCTCTCTAGCCAAACCAAATAAAGCAATCCTTGACCTTAACAGACATAAGCAAACATTTAGCAAATAAAGGGAAAAGGAAAGTACGACTCAAATCCAATGTGTGGAAGGGCAAGGCAAAGATGGTGAATACCACAAGCATCCGTCCTCTACCCCAGATGCTCACAAGAGCATTTCCCTTTCCTTGGACATATTTACAATCTAAAAAATCTTTAAGATAATTTAAGAAAAGACACAAAAAAGAGAGAGCACAGTTCTTAGGCAAAGTGGTTTAGACACAAACAAGTAGGATTTGACCTTCTAGACATGACTCATGACCGGTCCTATTACATAGTATCTAGGCTTATTCATATACATAATATACATATTGACATATATAGGCTGATACAGTTTTGAACCAATCAAAGATGAACAGTTGAGCATATCCTACTCTATTCAGAGTGGGCATGAAATAAAATGATCACAATGCATACAACTAACCATTATCATCTCAATCTATTAAACTTAAATGGAAACAAACACATTCCCTGACTAAGACCTTGACAGCTTGTTATGGGAGACATGGCATACAACATATTCAAGATTTAACTCACACTCACAACAAAAAATAGGCGTTTTAGTCACTCAAGTTATGGAGGAGGAGGTTTAACTTAAACCTCATATTTAGACAAAACTTAAGGCATAGCATGCTAGCACACATCATAAACATGGTATTGAGACATTAGGCTCTGTGTCCGGTTCAAGTTAAAAGATCAAAATGAACAAGTTCACAACTACTCATGCATTAATTAAGCTACATCGTGTCAAACTGCATCAAGACAAGCAATTTCGTAGTTTTAATGTACCTTGAACAAGTACAACCAAAGCAACATACACAAGCCTAGCTACGCTAACTTACACACACATGAAAGAATCACCGATGCCTTAATAATGACCGAGTCCAAATTGAAGATACCTACAACCCCAATGACTTAAGACTACATTATTAAGCTATGGTACGAAACGAAATGAAACAGCTCAATATGCTAGAATCACCTTAGATGACAGCTTATTACGGGTCAAAAAACCGTAACTAAACAACTTCATATGACCATGTTTAGACTAGGCAATAATTAAGCTAGGTTAAAGACATACTAATCAGTTAATCATGACAAAGACCATGACAGGATAATGACTTAATCACATTTAGAATCTAATGCTAAACCAAATATCATTATACTAACATATTAATCAACAGATATGGACTAAGGAACAAACATATCACATGAATATTTACCACTAACTTAAACCAGCATTAACACATGCTTAAGCAAGGACCATAAATGAACTACAAAAGCTAAACTAATTTAACATCTAAATTAACTAGTATTTAAGAATATAAAAAAAAACTACATTTACTAAACTAAACTTTAAATGAAATAAAATAGCATACAAGCACTGAAACAAGAAGATCTGCATAAATAAAATGCTAAAAAAATAAGAAGGAGAAAGGTTTACCTTTCTTTTGCGCAGCCTTGGGTCGAGAATAGAGTTAGAGATCTCTTGGACTCTTCACCCTCGAAGCTCAGCCACAAAATCAAAGAAAAAGATTAAAAAATTTAACTAAAAACACTTGAAGGTTAAGGATTTTGCAAAAATGCTTAAAAATGCTAAGTTTTCAAATGTTCTTGCTCAAAATCCGAACTTGTGGATCTTAAGACTTGTTTGTGTGTGTTACTCGGTGTGTATGTGTGTGTAATAGTGAGATATGGGATCTGAAACCCTATTCATGAAATTTCAATGTGGGACTTAGTCCCTTTTTTGGGATTCCCCTTGAAATCCCACTGAAACTTGACTAACCAATAGGAATCAACAAATTCAAATTGCAACGAGACAAATCTCATTAAGGGATTTGTACTCGTTTGACCATGAATCCTTGAAAAAGCAAGGAAGAGAGAAGGGTATTGCCCTGTTTGGTTGCACCATGGTGGAGAGAGGGCAAAGCAATTCGGTTGAACCACAGCTGAACAAAGCAACATATGCCTGAGACTTTGCCATTTCTGGCGAATCGTAACGTGAGAGAGAGAGAGAGAGAGAGAGTTTCAAGGCGGCTAGGGTTTCTTTCCTTTCAAACCAGAAAGAGAAAATGAGGGTGTGTTTGGCATATCCTGAACGTATATTTTTGTGAAAAGGAAGTTGGGCCGGGTCGGTCCAAGGGAACAAATGAAAACTTATCAAATAGTCCAAATTGCAAAAATGATTTTCAATTGAACATTTCGATTATCGCCAAATTAGAAATGGTAGCCAATTCATTCTATTCAAATGTGGGTAAATGTATACATTGACTAATTATTGCAATGATGGCCTTAATTAACACATAGCAGATAAGTGGCTATTTCTTATTATAGCCGTAATTAAATAATTTCAAATGTAACCACAATTAAACACATGATTAATTGTAATCAATTTGAATCACATAAATGCAAATGCAATTTGAAATTGAGAAGTAAAGGGATTATTTAATTTAATTAATCAATTTCCTTGAATCAACGAAGTAAAATATTTATCAATTTGATATTTAATAATTTGGACAAATAATTGAATAATTGTTTTAAACTATTTTCCTGATTAGTCTTGACAAATACTTTGATATTAAATTATTTTCAAATGACTTACAATACAATTTGAAGTTATTTTGCCAAATGAAGTGGCAAAATATTATCGAAATAATTTTGTAAAATCATTTTGATTTATAAAAATATATATTTCACTCCGTTTGAGATTCAGAAAGTCCGGATAATTAAATAAAATTATTGGAGGTCAAAAATTAGGTGTCAAGACCCATATGTCAATCTTTGTAGCTTGAGATGATTTTCTTTATACTCACAAATGCTCAAAAAAGATCTCTTCTCTCTCCTAAAATTTTCATGCAAACCCTACTACAAAGCCTAATCTAGCCGCATCATGTCCACTCCGGCCACTGGTCAGCCATCGCCGGCGGCTAGCCAGGCTCTCCCTTTAACCTCCTCAATCATATTTCCACCACTTCCTCAATCCAAACTATCTATTTTCTCTTCATCTCAACCAAACCCTTCTGCAAACCTTACTACAAACCCTAACCCTTCTAAGAGTTTTGCTCTTTCATTGACGGGTAATGAAGAAGAATTTACGACACCAAAGCAGCAATGTGATCCCATTCCCAGGAAAAAATTAATGTACGTTGATGGTATTCCCATGGTGAAGTGGACTGAGGCAGAAATCAAACGAATGGAAATATTGGAAGAACTTCAACATGCAGTAGTAGGAAAATTTTCTCATGGATGGCCTGATTTGGAAGAAATACGCACAATTATACTAGCACAATGTGGAGTAAAAGATGGTTGTAAGGTTGGTTTATTTAGACCAAGACACGTTTTGATCAGATGCACATTGATGGAGGATTTTATTAATCTTACGTCCAAAGGTGCAAATTATTTGAATGCTAAAGATAGTTTTACATATCAGATGAGACCCCTTATCTATAATTCTAAGTTTAAAGTAGAGAAAGAAACATCTCAGGAAATGGCATGGATATCTTTCCCGAATCTGTTACCCACTTTCTTTGTCAAAGAATCATTGTTTACTATGGCTTCTCGTCGCATGCCATGCATTGACATGGCGACTATAAACAAGACTCGACCTAGTTGTGCTAGAGTCAAGGTCCAGGTAGATCTCCTTGCTGATTTGCCCAATTTTGTGATGATGGAGATAGAGGATAAAGCAACTAAGGAGATCAAGATGATGAAAGTGAAGATTCAGTATGATTTTTTACCAAAATATTGTACTGAATGTAAGATTCAAGGTCATTCGAGAGATGAGTGTAGAATCCTTCATCCTGAATTGAAGAAAGCAGCATAAATTAATGTTACAAGCACAGATAATGGGGTGAAGAATAAAGGAATTTAGGATGAACAAGTTGGAGAGAAAGGCAAGCATGAGGCACGCAGATGGTATCACTAAGAGGAATTATCTTGTGAAGATATTTGTTCCAAAAACTACTTCTAATGAAAAGGTGGAGGAAAGCAAGGGTAAAAGTGCTGATACAACGAAGGATGCGGTAACTGTGGTAGGTGCAAGCGATCGTGCATAAGTTTGATGTATTATTTTTTGTGGAAGAATGTGAGCAAACAGTTGCAAGTAAATCCAATGTTGAAGTGGAGAAATCAAATGTAAATGGCAAAGATGATGGTGAAATTAATCCTGTAGAGTCAAGCCTGAATAATGCAGAAATGGAGAAAACAAAGGTTGATGCAAGGTTCAAAGTTGCACAGAAATAGTGGAAGTGATGCCAAAGATTAATAATGATCAAGGTTTAATGCAGCAAAGAAAAGTTCAAAAGGTGACAGATCAAGATGAAGCACAGCATAGCTCACGGGCTGACTATGTGGAGGAAAAGGTAATAGAAGAAGCAGAAATTATGCAAATTCAGCCAGATAATAGTGTGGAAGGCAGAACTGGAGGAGATCATAAGAAAGGTGTTGATGACACTAATACAACTGATAAAGGAGAAGATTCAGGGGTTCCAGTGAATGAGGAGTTAGAAAAACAAGATACTAACTCAAAACATTATGGAGGTGTTAATGTGGATGATAAGAGGTCATATGGATTAAAAGAGGTTACAGGGGGTTCTCCCTCTGTTGTAATCCCTGATACTATGAGGTTCCTGAGAATGCTCAAATGGAGGATTTCATTGAGGCAAGTACCTGAAAGCTGCTGTGTGTGACAATGTGAAAGACAGTGTGCCCAAGATCATTAAAATGGGAGCAAGATTCTCTAGCGTTGATCCAAAGATAAGTATTCCACCAGATCCTCCTATTCAATAAGATCAAATGGAGCATAGAAGTTTAAAAGAGGCCTCATTATTTCCAAACCCGGGAACCAATAGGTGACACTAAGTAGGAAGCCTTCCCCAATCAAAGAATTACATGACCTGATATCTCATAATATTGATGCAATGAAAGTAAATGAAGGAGTCAGAGATATTCATATAGAGTACAAGGAGGAGAACATTAAGCAGAATAAAGAAAATGTACTCAGGCAGGCAAATATATCTCCCAAGAGCAAGTCCAACAATAAACGTCAGAAGAAAGGAAAGAAGAGTGCTAATGACAAGCAAATACCACTCAGGGTGGTACCAGAGAGGAATGCTGCTAAATCTAATGTTAAATGATGTTAAAGTCATTTCTTTGGAACATCAAATCAGTAAAGACACAAAAAGCCTTTCATAGGTTACAAATGTTAAATAAACATCACAAATTCTTTTTGATTGCTCTTATGGAGCCTTTTCAGCATGTCAGGACAATAAACCATTATAAGAGGAGATTGAGAATGAATTTGGCTAATGCTAACTGTAATGGTAAAATCTGATACTTTATTGCTGATAACGTAGAAGTGGAAGTTTTGATGGACTCTACTCAACAGATTACTTTGAAGCCGTTTTTATAAGAGTTAAATCAGTATATTGGTACAACTCTAGTATGTGCTAAATATGATGCATCAGAAACGCTGGAGTTGTGGGAAGAAACTTATCATCTTTCCAATGCCATGACTTGTTATTGGTTGATAGGGGGATACTTCAATGTGATTTTGAATGAGGAAAAAAAGATAGGTGGTATTCAAATTCGACCTCAGGATGTGGAAGAGTTTGCATTTTGCATAAATTCCTGTGGACTTGAAGAAGTAAATTTTAAGGGAATCCCCTTCACTTGGTGGAATGGAAGAGAAGATGAAGAATGTATTTTTGAAAGACTAGATAGGATGTTGGTGAATTCTCATCTTCTTAACAGTTTTGGAAATATTGAAGTGGAACATCTTGCTAGGACTCGTTCTGATCATGCCCCTCTTTTGTGCACTTATGGTGATAATCTTCAGAATCATATCAAACTTTTTAAATTTCTATCATTTTGGATAGAGCATGCATCTTTCCTGGAAACAGTTAGGCAAAATTGGTCTATTTGGGAACATGAGGATCCTTTTATAAACTTCAAATGCAAATTGAAAAAGTTGAAAGGTGTGTTATCCAAATAAAGGTAGAAGTTTATGGTGACATTTTCAAGCAGCTGATCATAAGGGAGGAATAGTCAGATTAAAGTAAGAGTTGTTTGAAGAGAATACATCTCAATTAAATAGATTAGTTTTGTAGAAAGCTCAGGCTGAGACTAAAAGATACTTGCATTATGAGGAAGAGTACTGGAGACAAAAATTTGGTCTAGATTGGTTTATAGATGGTGACAAGAATACTAGATTTTTTCATAATCTAGTGAAAGGAAGAAGAAAGAAGCTGCAGATCAAAAGAATTCAAAGCTCAGATGGTTCATGGATTGAGGATGAGGACCAAATGGTAGCTGAAGCTATGCACTTTTATTCACAACAATTCTCTTATGAAGACTCAGTTGGAGGAGAAAATTTGTTGCCATATATTCGTTGTCACATATTCCTGCTTTGATTAACCAAGACAGAAATGATTTACTTTGTCAAATGCCTAGTGTTGATGAAGTCAAACATGTTGTATTTAATCTTAGTGGATCAAGTGCTAGTGGACCTGATGGTTTTCCTGGAATTTTCTACCAGACTTGTTAGGATATTGTTGGCTTAGATGTATACAACATGGTGGTGGCTTTCTTTCAAAGTCATACTCTTCCTAAGGCTGTTACTCATACAAATCTTGTTTTGTTACCAAAGAAGGAGTTGGTTCAAAATTACTCAGACTTAAGACCTATAAGTTTAAGTAATTTTATCAACAAGGTGATGTCAAGAGTGGTGCATGATAGACTGGAAGCTGTGTTACTAGATTTGATCTCAATAAATCAAGGTGCTTTGTAAAAAGGAGAAGCATTATTTTGAGTGTGCTTTTGGCACAAGAAATTGTGACAGACATCAGAAAGAGGGGCAAACCAGCAAATGTAGTGATTAAACTGGATATGGCAAAGACCTATGATAGAGTATCTTGGGCATATTTGATAAAGGTACTCAGCAGATTGGGATTTGCTAATCAATTCATTGACATGATATGGAGGCTTATTGCAAATAACTTGTATTCTATCCTCTTCAATGGTCAGGCTAAAGGATTCTTTCACTCAACCGGGGGTGTCAAACAAAGTGATCCACTTTCACCAGCATTGTTTATCTTATCAGCAGAGGTGTTATCAATAGCATTAAATGCAGTATTTGAAAGTGGTGAGTATGTGGGATATGGCATACCTAAATGGAGTCATAATATAAATCATCTGGCATATGCAAATGATACTATAATATTTACATCTGCAGACGAAGAGTCTTTGAAGAGAATTATGAAGATCCTGTAGGATTATGAGGTAGTTTTAGACCAATTGATCAACAAAGATAAGAGTGCCTTTTATATGTATCAGAAGATTGCTGGTGTGCTGACTCAACAGGAGGAGGAGATTACAGGATTTAAAAGGGACTAGTTTCCATTGAAGTATTTGAGGTGTCCTATCTTTCATACAAGAAGGAAAAAGGTATATTATAATGATCTTATCAAGAAGGTGAAAAACAAGCTGCAAAATTGGAAAGGAAAATTGCTCTCTTTTGGTGGAAAAGCAGTTCTCATCAATAGTGTGGTTCAGAGTATTCCTATATACATGCTCCTCAACTGTTGTTCCCACAAAGTATACTATTAATGAGCTACATAAAATCTTTGCAAAGTTTTATTGGAGTACTAAAGAAGAGGGTAGAAGCAGGCATGGTCCTCATGGGACAAGGTTTGTTTACCAAAAGAAGAAGGTGGTCTAGGATTCAGATCTCTAGATGATGTTTCTAAAGCCCTTTTTGCCAAGTTATGGTGAAGATTTAGAATATCAAATACATTATGGTCAGCCTTCATGTGGAATAAATATTGCAAGAAGTTGAAACCAACAGAAGTACAATGGAAAAGTGGTTCACAGGTTTGGAAAAGAATAATAGAAGCAAGAGATCAGGTGGATCAACAGATATGGTGGGAATCAAGAAATGGAGTTTGTGATCTATGGGATGATAATTGGACTAAAATTTGTTCTATTAAACAGACACTGCCTCCAGGATTTCAGATTGACACCAGCATTGAAGAGGTATAATATTTCATGCATGCAGAAGGCTGGGATGCATAGAGATTGTATGACAAACTTCCCATTAATGTTTGCAATCATGTCCTAGAAGAGCTGAGTATAGTAGAGATGGATAAAGCCTGGTGGATGGCTAGTACTACAGGGAAATTCACTGTTTGGAGTGCTTGGAATTTACTCAGGAAAAAGGCTCAAACATTAGTGTACTTTTCAAAACTGTGGTTGAAAGGTGTTCCATTCAAAATATCCTTTTTCTTTTGGACAATGTGGAAGTTCAAACTGCCAGTAGATGATGTTTTAAAGAGAATGAAAATTAGTATAGCATCTAGGTATTAGTATAGCATCTAGGTGCAGATTTGCTTGAACCCTCATCAAGAGGAAACAGTTCAACATTTATTTCTAACAGGTGAATTTGCAGCAGAAATATGGCAATACTATAATGCTGCAGCGGGGATAATTGATTCAAGGGTACAGATTCATCAAACAATAGTAAAGTGGTGGTATATGCAAGGTCCTACAAAGCTTAAGTCAGTTATGCAAGCTGCACCAGTATTCATATGTTGGCAACTATGGAAGAGAAGAAATACTATCATGCATGGGGGCTATATGACTAAAATGAAAGTGATATATGGGATCAACTACAATTTGCATCACTAGTTGCAAACATTATTTCCCTGGCTGAGAAACATCCCGTATGATTGGCCTCAGATGGTGAAATATTTGGAGGATTACAAATCAAAAGTGGGATATAAGATGGTGCAATGGAAATGTCCTGATATAGGATGGTTCAACTGCAATACAGATGGTGCCTCAAAGGTCAATCCAGGGCTGAGTTCAACTGCTTTCTGCATTAGAGATGAAGTTGGAAATCTGGTATATCTTTGGTGTAAGAAGATTAGTTGATACAACAAATATTACTGCAGAATCTGTGGCTATACTGGATGGTATTGAATTCTGCATTAAAAATTATCTGGTTTCTGTGATGATTGAATCAGATTCTTTGTCCATGGTGAATATTATAAAAGGTGTATGGGAGACTAAATGGAAGATCAGTCTAGAAGTTAGTAAGATCAGATATTGGAGGAACAAGGGGCAAGTGCAGTTTGCTCACATCCTCAGGGAAGGCAATGCACTTGCAAATTTTTTAGCTAACTTGATTTTTGATTTTGCAGGTATAGCTCAGTTTCATTCATTTGCTGAATTGCCAACAGGTGCCAAGAGGATACTAAACAATGACAAGATGATGCTGCCTAATTTCAGATGCAAGGTATACAGAAATAGAGAACCTAATTGAGATGCTTATACTCATCGTATTTCTATCTATAATCCAACTATTGAAGACACAAAGTTTAGTTGTACAATGAAGTGAAGAATTCGCAAAAGAAGTTTTTGTTCTGGTTGTTGGAAAACTGTTTGGATAACTAAGGTTATCCTAGTTAGTGTGTGGTATTAACAACAATGTTCATCCTACTAACAGGATTTCATTAGTTAACTAAAACAGTTAAAGACATTCAGCCTGGCTACAGGAGCAAGTTTGACAAAATAAATTGGACAGCAAAGGATAGCAACTATGAAGGACTTCCAACCACACTTCTTCTTGAATGATTTTCAGTGTGATTTGATTCCATAGCACCTGAAAAGAGCTTCGAGGTGATCTGAGATAATGGCAGCAATCCAAAGAAGGAGTGTTCTTGTTTGCAGTTCTTTCATTATTGTACTTGTGCTGTCCTTACAATGCTTAAGCTTTCTTCTTTTTTTTCTAGGATAGAGTAGTTCAGTTTCTTTTTAGTTTTTTCTCTTTTTTTCTGTAAATAATTTGATTGATTTTGAATAAATATCCAACAGCATCAGGCTGGTTGGTTTTGCTTAAAAAAAAAAAGAAGTCAATCTTTGTAGCTTCTTACTTGGTTTTTGTTCTATTTCGTTCTTAGGTTCACTCTTATTATCCCAGACCTTTTTTAACTTGCACAACAAATATGTAATCACTTCTCTATGGTATGGATCCACCCTCATGTGAGTCCCTAGACTCCTATGAGTCTATTTAACTATCAATTAAGTGCAGAAATTATTAATCATAATTTTCAAAAATTTGCGCGGCCTTGCATGAAGGCATCATAATCAATTTGTTAAGGCTTTATGGGATATCATCTCTATATGTTGGATCTACAATCTTAAAAAACAAAGGAAGGAGAAGCTAACAAATACATAGAGTTAATATGGTAAAATAAGAAATTGAAAGACTTCATTAAAATAGTTGTTTTGGATTATTTTTTTGAAAAACTGATTATACGTTTTTCTCTCCATCAAAATAATAAGGAGGCTATGCTCATTACTACACTTATTGAATAGATGAAATATAATTAAGATGTATCATTTTTACCCAGAGGTTGAATCGATCATCAACAGCAGAGTTAGGAAAAAAAATTAAGATACATTTTCGAAAAATCAAACGTTTAAATAAGAGAAGCAAATAAAAGTTTTCATAAAATATCAAAAGGTGAATCTACATTGGGTCTCAATCGTATTAGTCTAATATTATTTTTTGTTATGAAATGTTCTACATTATATATTTGATCGACCTTGTCTATATGCACACATTTAGACATTAATTGTTAATTTGTTCAATAATTGTTATACATAATTAGCATTTAAATTGATATAGTTACTATGTCATAAATATATTATTGAAGCGTTTATTTTTTTATTTTAGTTTATAATTAATCATAATAAATTAGTATGATTTGACGTAAGCATTGATGACAAAATAAATTTTTTAATATTAAAGAATATGAGTACAAAAGTCTTCCACTTTATTGTTTTTTGAATGAGAGGTTTGTGATTTTGTGCCAGATGTCTAGACTTGATATTAATCCTATTGATTCATGAGATGTGAGATAAAGCAGGTCGGATATTTGAATTGTCTCTTAAATAATGAGGGATCATTTCGTATGTGGGATAAGATAAATAAGGATATCCATAAGATTATTTTAGTCACCTTCTTTGTGAGATAGTAATTCCACTATTTTAGTATAAATGCAGGAATAAAATAATTTCGGGACTAATTATTACTTGTTACGGTTCACTTTTACGCGAGGCATAAAAGTTACTTCATAATTGTAGACTCTATTTAGATTTTGAATTTTTTAGAGTCGCCACCTAATTTCTTACGGGAAATTAGGAAAACCGAATTAAAGAGTTTATTCAAACAAGAGAAAAATCCTTTAAAATCAGAGTTCGAGGTAAGATTTCTAGTGATCCCCTAGTGAAGGTTTTAAGCACCTTAGTATTAAGGATCCATAGAATACGGTTAACCTTCAAGCTTCAATGTGTGATTTATTGTAATTATTCGCTAAAATGGTTTTCTTTCTTGTATAACTTGTCATGGCATATCATATAACACTTTGGCAAAAAATTCTCTGTTTAAGATGACAAGAGTTAAATCTTTCTTGCAAAACGTATATAAAGCCTTAAAGTCATTTCATTTTCGGGCCAAAACTCACTTACGATTACTCTTTAAGTAGAGTTCAACTAAACTTGGTCCAACGTCTTGCTTTTTGTCGTTTATAAATTTGTATTGAAAATGTTGAGTGTATTCTTTTGCAAATATGCCATGAGTTTATACAAGTATATAAAAAGAGTTTATTTCAAACATAACACTTTATCCACTTTAGGTCAACCATACTCTACTTTTAAACCCTTTCCCCCAAAACTAAGGTTCAAGTATATCACCTTTGCTTGAATGACTTAAGGTTTGGTCTTGGCCCAAAAAGATTTGAAATCCTTAAGCCTTTTTAAGTTGAAAATCATCTTTCTACAAGACTTTGCTACTTATAAAATCAGTTTCAGTCCCTTAAGCCAAAAATACTTTAGATTTTTATCTTAAAATGGTCCAAACTGCTTCGGTTTTTTCAGGAAAAAATAGCGTCCAAATGTTGATTCGTTTTTCTCATAATAGTATTCATATATAACCAATGTATCGTTTCCAGTTTACTACATAAAGCAACAGGTTTGAAAAATCCTTTTTGTTTTAACTTTGAAAGCCATTTTCCTTTATCCTTTTTTGTTAGGTCCAAGTTTGAAAATCGTGTTAAGGTTTCCTATCCGTTCTAAGCGATATATATATATATATATATATATATATATATATATAAGTTCTAATCATTTGGGTTTCAATACATACATAAGCATCTTTCACAATCACAATCACAAACACATATAAAATGGAGTGAGTTTAATAGGCTGGTGGGCCTACCGAGCCCACCAGTTGCCATTTTCACCCATAGTTGAGCTTTATTTCACCCATAGTTGAGCTTTAATCTAATGTGGACTCGATCAAAGAAATAAATTGTTCATTTCCTGCCCAACAGCGGCTTGTGCAAGAACGTCCCAAATGGCCCACGTCGGACGAGTTCCGTGTGAAAAGGAAAGGAAAAAAAATACCGGTTTGAAGTGGACCTGAACTTATAAACTAACGTAATGGACAAACACATAGCTCTAGAAGAGAATCACAACATTTATATATGTATATATCAGTTATATATGCCCTCTTTCTCTCTCTCTCTCTCTCTCTCTATATATATATATATATATGCTTAACAGACAAACAAACCATATCAATTCAAAGAGATAAGGCCAATCAGTCCAACAAAACCAACAATTGGCCCAAGTTCAGCATATTTCAGATAAAACAAACAATGCAGGCCCAATAACCAGTTTTTCATGAATTGATGTCAAGGGGCAGGCTCGGACTAACTATCATCAAGCTAAAGCCATGATATACATGTTAGTATACAAGATATACACCCTCATATACACTGAGGTGTATATAGAGATATACATTCTTATACACCCCATGTATATCTTACATAACAGATCCTAAAGCAATCCCAAAAAAACAAACAATTTAAACAGTTTCAATTCCACACAATGGCAAGTTTGATGGTATATGCAGTATCTCCATCATATATAGATGTCCTCACAGACTTGGTTTTATTTCAAACAAGCATTGATTCATATCAAAACATACTTGTGTGGTTTCCCTATATCATTTCAATATGCAAACAGTTTTAATTCAGAATCCAAGGTCAGGGAGGATTTCTCAAGGTCAAGCAAATTCACTTTTTTTGGTCATGTTAGGAGATAAACTAATCTTGCCTCAATTCCCACACAACTATAAAGTTTTTCCTATTATCGTGGAATCCCTATGTTTACATATTCATCACTTTTATACTTAAGGGGAGGTAAAGCAGAACATTCACATCTGAATTAACAAAATAGAACAAGTTCATGGTCTGGGCTGTCATAAAAGAAGGAGTAACACTTTCATGCAGTCACAAATCTCAAAACAAAATATTTTTTTTTTGAAACTGGTAACTATATTGTATTCCACATGAACAAAACAGTACATAGGCTCTGCCTCCTCAACTTCCCAGTTTTCAATAGCATTGAAAAGGATTCAGACCGCTTTATCTCGACAGTCCTCCGCCACCCTCTTTCCACCACTTTCCCTACACCATCCGCCAATCATCTTTTTCCACCACTTTTGAAGTTTCCCCCAATTACCTCCCTAGACAAGTTCATCACCACTTCGCAAAAGTGTTCACTTCCTTTGCGCTTGTGTGCATGCATGCTTTTCTTTTGTTTTGAGAGCTCGGCCATGGTCACGCAAAGGCCAATTGTTGTTGTACGATGTGAGGGCAAGTAATAATCACAAGTTAAGTCATTAAAGATAACTTGTCCAAGCAGTTAGGCCCATTTATCACTTTCGAGGAGGTTTCTTAGGTGTGGGCTCACACCCGGCCCAATCCCGAAATTTCATTTAAATTGTTCACT
>NC_081353.1:16876324-16891367 GCF_029784015.1 Lycium ferocissimum
GATTTGATAGTATCCTGCGAAAAAATCCACAAATGATTGTGATTCGTGCCTCGCACAGTTGTCAATGAGTATGTGGATGTTTTGGAGTGGGAAGTTATCCTTGGGACTAGCTCTGTGAAGGTCGCGATAGTCCACGCAGATTCGTATCTTCCCGTTTTTCTTTGGTACTGGAACGATATTGGCCAACCATGTTGGGTACGAAGTTACTTCCACTACTCCAGACTTGATCTTTTTTTCCACCCTATCCTTGATTCTGATACCCAAAGTCTGGCTTAAACTGGCTGGTTTTATGTTTAACTGGTGCAAAGCCTTCATTGATAGGCAATCTGTGGGCCACTATGTCAGTGCTCAACCCAGGAATGTCAACGTGTGACCAACCAAAAATATCCACGTATTCTCTCAGTAGATTTATCAATTCTTCTTTTTTGGGGCGCCTCTAAGTGCACTTTTATCCTGGTTTCTTTGACCATTTCCTCATCTCCTGGATTGAATACTTCTGTTTGTCTAGGTTGGGTATCCATCATCAGGCATGGGCATTCAAACTAGGAATGATTGGTACAAGTCCGGAAATGGCTTGCATAACTTCGGAGGACTCCTCCTGTTTCTGTTAGCTTCGAGGGCCTCATCATCACTGGGAACATACCCTAAACCAAAACGAAAGTTATCTTGGGGAATTAGAATTGGCTCTACTATGCCATGTAGGTCTGGTCCCAAACCTCATCCGGGTTCGAACCCGTTTTGGAGCATGGTGGATGCAATAATTTTGTAGACCGCATGCATGGGGGTTTGCACATTGTCTTCCTTATGAACAACCCCTACTAGTTCCACCACGTGGAAATATGTCCCTTTTGAAGCTTTTTCAATTACAGGTATAGAGTAGTTCGGGTCATTGTGAATGCTACCTTCCGCATGGATCACGACCTTATGGCCTTCCCATATAAACTTCACAACTTGATAAAGTGATGATGGCACAGCAACAGATTGTAATTAGGAACAATTTCCATGACTTGGAATTCAGAGGTGAACTCAGTGTGTCCTATTTGGACACAGAAGTCTCTTTTCTCCGATGGAATCATGTTGGGCTCCGTCAAATGCGCTTACATTCGTATGGCTTTGGCGGATTTTTTTTAAATCATAGCCCAATTGGCTAAGGGTAGAATCAGGACAAATGTTGAGACCAGCCCCATTGTCGATCAATACTCGGGTCACGACCTTATCTCGGCACCTGACAGTGACATATAGAGCTTTGTTATGTGTTGCGCCTTCTTTGGGCATTTTTTCCTTAATGAAGGAGATCTAATGTTCACCTATGACGTGGGACACCACGTTAGCCAAATTGTTGCTTCATGTGCCTGCGGTACATGTGCTTCATCCACCATCAGAGCTTGATGGTGTTGAGGGAACTTAGTAACAATGCCAACACCGATATTTGGGCTGGCTTCTTCTTTAGATGCTCCACAATGGAGGTATTCCTTTGGTTGCATTCGTCGCTACAAATCTTCGGCCTCACCTTTAGTGATGGGCCTTCTCGAGTTTCCTTATTTTCTTGGCACTCCTTGGGCCAATTCTTCGGGAGAATAACATCTCCCTGATCGATTCATTCCATGGGCGACCGTCGCTTGGACAACAAATTCTTTTCTTGGAGCTAGCACCACTTCTTGGGATACTGGTATCATAATGGGAGTAGGAATCAACACCTTGAATTGTGGGCACTCTTGAATTGTGAGTGTGGACACTGTTTGCTCGAGCGCTTTGACAGGGTCTCGAGCTAATGGCCTGCACACAACCCAATCTTCTTCTCTCTCAATTATATGAATAGTATTATTGCCATGGTTAGGCAGAGGATTGGTATTCATATTTGGTGGAGCGGTTTGGAGAGTGATCTCTCTTTTGTCAATCAAATCTTGTATCTTATGCTTTAAATTAATACAGTGTTCAGTTTGATCTGGTCGGATGAATCGATTTTCGGGGTTAACGACCTTTGGTGGGACTGTTTTGATTAGACCAACAACACTTAACCTTTCAAATAGTTTGGTTCGTGTTTATATCAGTGGAGTGAACACCCAGGAGACTTCTTCTTAAAGCTAGGACGTGGCAAATTGTATGTATTTGGAGGTGGTTGGTTTTGGTAGTTTATTGGTTGGTTATTTTGTGGAGCTTGGTAAGCAGGTGTGGGAGTTTGGTATTTTAGTTGTAGAGCTTGGAAATTTGGTGGCGGTGTTTATAAATTTATCTGTGGAACTTGGTAATTTAGTGGCGGTCTTTGGAAGTTGGATTGTGCGTAAAAGATGGGCACAAAACTGTATGGCGCGATGTGAGTAAATAAGCCCCGGTTAGTGGTCATTGATAGACTTTAATGGAAGAATATGGCTCCTCTCGCTTTTTGGGCTTTGGGCTAGGTGTGTGGGAGACATTGGCCATGTCCTCCTTTTTCTTCCTAGCGGGTCCCACCGTGCTTTGACTGGTGGCTTTATTAGCCACACTGATGATTCTTTCAGTTTTGATACCATCCTCTATGGCCTCTGCCATTTTGACCAATTCAGAAAACGGCCTCCCGGCCATGGACAACAGGGTTGGGTGATACACTCAAATTACACCTATTAAATGATGTAACGCGGACGATGTCAAATATAGTAACCCAACTAGGTTGGGGTTGAATCCCACAGGGAATATGGTGTGAAAAGGTTACTAAAATCGTAGAGTACTTGCTTATGGTCTAATTTCGTATTTCGTTGAATTGTAGAAGATTGTTGTTTATTACTAAAAGCTATGTTGATTGTTGTAAATTCAGATGATTAAAGGATCCAAGATTGTGTCACCACTTAGGTTAGATGTTATGCCCTGGGTATCAACGTAATACACTCCTTATGGATTGACTACTGTATGCACTTAATATCTATGTGACCTAATAAAATTTCCCAATAGCTATTAGGTATTTATCTTCATGATTTTCCCAAATATAGAAGACTGTTATTAAGAGCGATTAAATATGCTAGGTTAAATCTTTCTTATTCCTAAGTGAATTTGTTAAACGAGGGATAACGCCTCGAGTCCCTAATGATTACTTCCACCAAACCCTGCTAACTTTCCCCAGAATAGCAGACTTTATGGCTTAGATCAATATTTGCAACTATTAATCCACATGAATGAACAAGAAATAATGATAGAGTAGCAATCCACAATTCGTATATTAATATTAACACTTAACACATAACACCCACCATGGGTTCTCAATCTCAGATATGGAGTTTAGTTACTCATGATATTGATAATCACACAAAACATTGTAATTGTAATTGTTATTGAAACTTACAACGAGAATTTAGGATGAACGATAATAGAATAGTCTTGAAACCCTTGAAAAGTATTAAGAACTCAAAGTGCTCAATACAAGTCTTAAACTTAAGATATTGTAAAAATAAAACCCTATCAGGTATTTATACAAGTCTCAAAACTCGGAATTAATGAAGACTAAACAGTCCAGAAGGCGTGTAAATCGACGGACCGTCATTGCAACTCGACGGTGCTGTTGAATGTCGAGGATGCACTTGATGGACTCTGATAGAGAATCAAAGCTTCAGTTCTTCCTAACAACGAGGCAACTTGACGATGCCGTCGAAGTTCGACGGTCCGTCCTTTCACCCATACTGTTGCTTCACAAAAACTGCACTTCTCTGAACTTCTCTGACTCACAAGAGCGACCCACTTGACGGACCGTCAACATGTAGACGGTCCGTACAATTAACAATGCAGGGCCTGTGTCTTCAAATTCCTCGTTTTTTCTTGCTTTTGCATCCCGACTACTAAATACCTGTAACATATACAAAACACATCAAACTGACACAAACTTACCCGAAAACAAGTAAAACTTATAGTTAAAAAGCATCAAATGTGCCATAATTCCATAGCACATCAACACCCCAAACTTAAAGTTTTTGCTTGTCCTCAAACAAGTAAAACAACACACACAACTACAAATGTTTAGATATCACAAAGTAAGACTGTCTACAGTGGTTGTGGCAAGTAACTACCGGCACATCACTCATATCCAAATGACTCCCCCTTTATTAACAATATCAAACAGGACGACTAACTCAAAGAACCATTATAACGGACAATGAAGCTTCAATTGATGACATCTACTTATTACCGGAACCATAGTGCAAATGAACCTCGACTTACGGGAAACCAATCACTTAAAAAATATGATAATAATTTATATGTTTAGATGACATGACAAAACCTAAGGAGCCAGATACAATTAGGTTCATCTATCTGAACTTAGTTAACCTTATCATATCTCATATGCTGCTTGTCTAACATGCTCCTTGAAAGATCAGTTGCCTGCTGATGTGCCGTGAAATTATGGCATATTCGATGCTTTTTGGCTATAAGTTTTACTTGTTTTTGAGCAATTCCTGGTCTTTTTGATGTGTTTGTGATATGTTGCAGGTGTTTAACGTATTTTGGGAGCAATTCGTGGAAATGGGCGAAAAAGAAGTTCAAGACAGAAAAATTACTGAAGCATGATTTTAACGGAGCAAAAGACGGACCGTATAACATTTACGGTCCATCAATTCAACCGTAGATCCATGATAGAAAGGCATCAGATCTGAAGAAGGAATTCAACTAGAAAGTACGGACCGTACATCTTTTACGGTCCGTAAAACCTACCGTAGATTGGTTCCAGCAAGGTCTCAAAGGAAAGAAGATTGTACGGACCAGTTGCACGGTTCGTATAATATTTACGGTCCGTAAAACTGGAACGTATACCTGGGCGACAGAAGAAGATTTTACGGAGACTATTCACAGATTCTACGGACCGTATAATATTTACGGTCCGTACATTGGTCCGTCGAGGGCAATTTTGTCAAAAGTATTTTGCACGATTTAGAATCCGATAAATACCTGATGTAGGTTTCTTGTAGGCTACAATTCACCAGTTTTCGGTTTTTATTCATTAGCACTAAATACTCATAGTTTTTGAAGTCTTGGGATTACAAACAATTGCAATTTATTTCTCTTCAATTCCAAGCAATCATTCGTAAGCATTATGATCTCAATTATTTCTTATTGTTCTTCTTCTTCTATGAGTAGCTAAATTTCCTTACTAGGGTTGTGAACCCAATGATGGGTGTTTTGTGATTGGGGATTGTGAGCGATATATGCATAGTGGATTGTTAGGGTTTATTTGTTCTTCATTTTCATCATATAGTTAGTGGTTGCAAACATTAGCTAATGCCATAAACTTGGGTATATTTGGGAAAATAACTAGGGTTAGATAAGAACAAATAGCAAGAACTCAAGGCTTTAAACCTTGTTTAATAAATTCACTTAGGAATAAGAGGAATTTACTTGGAATAATTAACCATTCTTCATGCATACTTTCTTATCTTTGGAAAAAGCATAGAAAGAAATAATCTTTTCTTATTGGGAAATAGTCTAGATTCACGTAGAGGTTAAGTGCATCCATACAAATGATTCATTAGAAGTATATCGAGAGCAGTATCCATGATCATACACTTCATCTAAAGGAGACACAACCTTGGTTTCTTTTATCATAAACTACAATCCAAAGAAATTACTTAGCTAAAGACCAACTTTTACAAAAATCATCGGATTAAGGCATTAGACCTAAATTAAGCATTCTATGAGTTTAGTAACCTTTTCACACCATATTTCCTGTGAGATTCGACCCCAACCTAGTTGGGTTACTATATTTGACATCGTCCGCTTTACACTAATTAAAGGTGTAATTTGAGTGTATCAAATTTTGGCGCCGTTGCCGGGGAATACGGTTTTGAAATTACTAAATAGTGTTTGCTTTGATTGAAGTCTTTTGCTTATTCCATCACACCTTGTTTGCTATTCCTTGTAAACCAGGTGAACATGAATCAGAATCAGCAAAACCAACGTTGCTGGTAACCAGGGGGGGTCGATTGAATAATCAGGCGAATGAATAAGATGACGAGAATGTTTTTGCTAATCTTGTTCCTGAGGAGGATTATGCATCTACTATTGTTCATCCTCGGGTTGGAGCTGCCAGCATCAATATTGATTCCTCTCTATACCAGTTGTTGAAGCTTGAGGGCTACTTTAGGAACTCTACCGATAATGACCCTCAACGTCATTTGCAGAATTTTGTGGATGTATGTGCTAATCACATCCAAAACAACATTTCACAAGATGATATTCGATTGAGGCTTTTCAAATATTCCTTAGCTGGAGATGAAAGGGCATAGTTTAAGAAGCTGCCCCGGAATTCTATTACTACATGGGCAGAGATGGTAGCAGTCTCTCTCAAGAAATGGTACCCCCCTAGCAAGAAGGCTGAGATTCGTGACAAGATCTATGAATTTAAGCAGCGACCAGGAGAACAATTATATGAAGCTTGGGAGAGATTTAAAGAGTATTTGCAGAAGATTCCAAATCATGATTTTCCAGAGAACATATTAATGGAGAAATTCTATCGAGGGCTGGATCCAGTGATGCAATCAATTGCAAACAATGCAGCTGATGGTTGCTTCATAAATAAATCTTACCGGCGAGTGACCAACATACTTGACAGGCTGACTACGCACAATCAGGCTTGGCACTCAAACAATGTTGATATTGTGCCGTATGGTAGTGTCATGATCCAGAATATGGTAAAGGAGAATCAAGATACCCAGCAAACATTGGCTGAGCTAGCAATGAATATTTCCTTGCTAACCAAGAAGTTTGATGAGACCCAGATTAAGAAGGTAAATGTTTGTGAGGATGATTCAGGTATGCCGAAGGGGATGTACCAGACCCAAGAGGGTCCTTTTCACGAGGGACCTCCTATGCAGGTTGAAGACGCTAACTAGGTGAACAATTCTCAAGGGGGTTATCAAAGGCAGAACTACCAAGATGGTTACCAGAATCAGAATCAATGGAGACCTCAGAATCAATGGAGACCTCAGCAGGATCAGGGTGCTTATAACAACAACAACTCAGGGAACTACAATAATAATTATGGTGGTACGAACCAAGGGAGCTACAACAACAGCAACAATTTTGGGAACAAGAGTTTCAATCCTTATATACCACCGAAGGGGCAATCAACAGAGCAAGGTAGTTCGAGGGTTGAAGCAATGCTTGAGAAGGTTCTGGCAAATCAATCAAAGTCTGAAAGAACATTATCTGGGCTAGCAGAGACAGTGGGTTCCCATACAGCAGCTATTCAGAAGCTCGAGTCACAGATGCGTGATATTTCTAGAGAGAAGCACCCTTCTAAAAAGGGAGGACTTCCTAGTGACACTATTCCAAATCCGAAGAATGGGGGAGGCGGTGTAGACCGGGTGTTTACCATTAGTACTCGAAGTAGTAAATGTTACACCTCGTACTTTTAGAGCATGAGCATGCCACGTATTTCACTGTATTAATGGAGTATCGGAGACGTCCCATGAAGTTTTGAAAGGTACAAGCCATCGAAAGTACGTAACAATGAAGCAAAGGATGAATTACGATCTCGTAAGTTGTAACTAGGAAGGAAAACCTTGAAACCAAAGGATATGACCATTATCAAGTATGATTAATGATAAATATCATGTATGGAGAGTTTAGTAAGATTCCGGGATCAAGCAAATCGAAGAAAATAAGTTTGATGAAAACTTGGAAAAAGTTGGCAGGATTTTGAACAGACATTTTGGGTCAAATTTGGAGGGGTATATCTCTAGGTATATCAGGAATTTTGAGGTGTTTCAAGAGCCTAAAATGAAGTTCGTCGAGTCTAGTTTCCAATACAATAAACAGTTCGTCAATATGACATCGGAGTAAGGAGTTATGGGCATTTTAAAACGGACTGTCAGAAACCCGCGAACCAACGCGAAAATTCTAGAAACCACTTAAAAAGGCCCAACAATTTCGGCCCATTAGCCCAAAACTGAATTGGACTATTATATATACCCCTTAAGTCATCCAACTCATCATTTTTCATCAATTTCTCACCATCTCTCACCTCCACACCTCTCTAGAATCTCCCGTAACATTCATCCAACTCCAAACCTCTCTAAAGTTATCCCAAATCCTCTAGAACCTTCTTCCAACTTCTATAACATGCACATATATTCCTACAAGTCTATATGACAATTTTGGGTAATTTTTATTTCATTTTTAACAAAGCCTCAAGTCCTAGAAAGTCCTAGAAATTTCTCCAAACATATTCCAACATGTTTCCAAGCCCAAACCAAGGATCAAAGTTAAGATTAAAGCGGTTAAGGGTTTCCAAGTGAGTTCTACACTTGTCTCCTCTTCTTGAAGATCTTGGGGTGAGTATTTTTAAGGTGAAGAAACCATGGAATTGAAGTGTTCTTGAATTTTGAGGTAAGATTTCATATTAGTTTCATGTTTATGAGTTTGTTTGATAATTATGTTAAGATTTGAGGAGAAGGAAATTGGAGGAAAAGTTCAAATATGCAATTAATGATATTTTGAGTCGTGAATTAACTTGAGTTATAATTATTAGTATGTTTTGAGCTCGATCTTGTTATGAGGGATAATAATGATGTTAAGGAATTGTCGTATATGAGTATATAAGGGGTTGTATGAAGTTGTTGTTATGGATTGATTATGAAAAAAAGTTTTGGGATTGAATTGAGTATAGTTTAAATGTAATCTTTTGATTATGGAATTATTGATGTTTTATTGTATTCTGGGAGTTGTTTTGAAGATTGAAGAGAGTAGAAGATATAGGCAAAATGCTGCCTGAATTTTGGCAGATTCTAAAATGGTTTAATTTAAAGGCTTAAGATAAGCATATGACGATAAGCCTAACAATAATATGAATTTTCTTGAATGTAGATTTACGAACTTGGAAGGATAAGCGTTAAGTAGTAGGAAACTGAAAAGGTATGTTAAGGCTAGTCCCTTTCTTTCAAAAGGCATGATTCCTATGTTATGATTTCATATATATTTCCATAACCTTCTTACTTCCAAAAGTTAGAAGTTCATGATTCTTAAAGCTTCTTATGATACTAAAGATGAGATGTTTTCTATGATGAACATGATGATGATGATTTTAATTCTAGAAATTCCAAAGCTTATGATTTTAATGCTATTATGAGATTATTAAGCTTATTTCATGATTTTCTCGATTTTATTCATTGTTGTTGATCTCACCTTATAGTAATTGTTCCTTCAGGGTGAGATATAGCGATGATGATTGTTCCATAATATAAATCGGAGCTTATTGACCTTACGTCACTCCGATAGAGTCGTAGCTTTTAGTTGGGCTCTCATGCATGCTTGATGTAAGATATTAACACCGTGCCTATACGGGAGGCAGCACCACTACGGTGGGCGTAGTGGGCGGCTTATGGATAATGATAATAAATAATGATAATAACACCGTGCCTATATGGCTGGGCAGCACCACTAGTGGGCGGCGTAAGATGGTTACCCCAGACCCCGGAGGCCCGGACGCGAGCTAATAATTATGTTATATATGTATATGAGACATGTTTTCTTTTGAAAGCTAAGCATGCATGGTTTTCGCCTTATGAGGCAATCAGATGTACAGGTTATCCTTATCTTATGTTATGTTCCATATTTCTTGTTATGTTGTTATTCATGCCTTACATACTCAGTACATTATTCGTACTGACGTCCTTTTATTTGTGGACGCTGCGCTCATGCCCGCAGGTAGACAGGGAGACGGATCGGATCCGTAGGTGCTTTATCAGCGGATTCCCAGGAGCGCTCCACTTACTTCGGAGCAGCAGTCTATTGGTATTGGTCTTCATGGTCACTTGTATTCCATGTAGAGGCTCGTAGACATGTGTGTACAGTTAGACGTTTCATAACCCTACCGGTTCATATCGTTGTTTAACATTTTAGTAACCTTGTCGACTGGTGATGATGGGTATAATTGTTGAAGATTATATAGAGATGTGTCGTTGTGTTGTGATATATGTCCTTATAGATTATGATATCCATGAGCTATCTTTATGGTCCACCCAAATATGATTGTGAGATGTATGTTTAGAGGTGCTCAGTGTGTTAGCTCCGGGTGCCCGTCATGGCCCTCCGGTTGGGTCGTGACAGCAAAATACTCCAAGGTGTTGAAAAGAAGGTTGTTGAGCTCAAGCTGATTGATAAAGATAAAGAGGTGCAGTCTGAAGCACCAATTATTGTTGATGAGAATCTGACTGACGAGAAGGTTGCTGATATTCCAGAGATTTTGAAGGAGGCTGATGACAAGAGCAAGCAAACTGTGAAAGGGGCTCTCCGCCCTTTGACTCAGCTTTTCAAATCTAAACCTCCCTTTCCTCAGAGGTTGGTGAAGAAGAAGGAAGATGCTAAGTTCAAAAAAATTTATGATCGGTGAAATTGTCTCTAATTTTCCTTCTTGGAAGTTGTCGGCGAGATGCCCGATTTTGCTAAATATTTGAAGGACCTGCTGACCAAGAAGAAAATGGTGCAACATGAAACTGTGAGTTTGACTCACACTGTGAGTTCCATCATTTCAACAACTACTGTTCAGAAGAAGGGTGATCCTGGGGCGTTCACCATTCCTTGTTCTGTTGGGCACCATGATTTTGCTCGTGCTTTGTGTGATAATGGGGCGAGTATTAATTTGATACTACTTGCTATATACAAGCAATCAGGTTTGGGGATACCAAAGCCGACTACTATGAGGTTACAGATGGCTGATAGATCTATTAAGAAGCCTGTTGGCGTGGTTGATGATGTTCTGGTGCAGGTTGATAAATTTATGTTGCCCACAGATTTTGTGATTCTTGATTGTGTTGTTGATCGGTACATTTCTATTATTCTGGGGAGACCCTTCCTTGCTACAGGGAGAGCTCTGATGGATTCAGAGAAGAATGAAATCAAGTTCCGAGTCAATGATGAGGAAGTTACTTTTCAGGCAAGCAAGGGGATGAAGTTACCAAGTGCTTATGAGAGCATTTTGGTGATTGATTCTTTTGATGTTGTTGATGAAGCGGTGGAGTTCAAGATGGAAGAAGAAAGTTTGGGTGAAGCTCAAGCTGGTATTCTTGTAAACTTTGATGATGAAGACATGGAGGGTTATGTGGAGACGGTTAATTCTCTTGTCGGGTTGGGTTCATATTCTTACCACCCAAAGAAGCAGAATCTTGATCTGGAAAATAGAACAACCCCTCCAGCAAAACCTTGGTTCATTGAACCACCGAAGTTGGAACTTAAACAGCTTCCATCACATTCGAAGTACGAGTTCCTTAGTTCGAACAATACATTGCCAGTGATTGTTTCAGCCCTACTGACTGAGATGCAGATTGTGCGACTTTTAGAGGTATTGTGTGAATATAGGCGTGCCATTGGTTGGACCATAGCAGACATTCGGGGAATTCCTTCTGGGATCTCTGAACATAAAACCAGTTGGAAGAGCATAGCAAGCCGAGCGTGGAGCATCAAAAGAGACTGAATGAGAATATGCAAGAAGTCGTCAAGAAAGATATCATCAAATGGTTAGATGTTGGAGTGGTTTACCCGATTGCTGACAGTAAATGGGTGAGCCTAGTCTAATGTGTTCCGAAAAAGGGAGGCATCACAGTGGTTCCCAATGCAAAGAATGAGCTGATTCCGATGAGGACTGTAACCGGATAGAGAGTTTGCATAGACTATCGCAAGCTTAACACTGCCACTTGCAAGGACCACTTCCCTATGCCTTTTATTGATCAAATGCTTGATCGGCTAGCTGGGCGATCTTATTATTGCTTTCTTGATGGTTATTCGGGCTACAATCAGATCAACATCGCCCTGGAGGATCAAGAGAAGACGACTTTTACTTGTCCGTATGGGACATTTGCTTTCAGCAGAATGTCGTTTGGTCTTTGCAATGCACCGGCTACGTTTCAGCGGTGTATGATGTCGATATTCTCTGATATGGTGGAAGACTTTCTCGAGGTCTTTATGGATGACTTAAGGTTGTTAGTGATTCTTTGATGATTTGTCTTGGCCATGCCGGGTGAAGTACTTAAACGCTATGAGGAGACTAATTTGGTGTTGAATTGGGAGAAGTGCCACTTCATGGTGAAGGAAGGGATCGTCCTCGGGCATAAAATCTCTGAAAAAGGGATTGAGGTCGATCAAGCAAAGATTGATGTGATTTCGAAGCTTCCTCCGCCTATCTCAGTTAAGGGTGTCCGGAGCTTTTTGGGACACGCCGGTTTCTATAGGCGTTTCATCAAGGATTTCTCAAAAATTGCTAATCCGATGTGCAAGCTTCTTGAAAAAGAGGCTAAGTTTGAATTTAATTAGAAGTTGTTACACCTTGGAAATTCCCCTTAGCGTATAGTGAATAGATTAATGAAGGCCATGACATATACGAGGTTGGACAAGTAAGAAATAGTCATAAATGATCCTAATTAAGATTTCCAAAGACATTCGAGTTAAGGCAAGAAAGTTGTTAAGGAGGGCGAGTTATAAGTTGAGTGTGTCGGGCAAAACTACGAGCATCAAGTTAATGATGTCTTAAGGATGTTTTGGAGAAGAGTTATAACTCTCCATATATTGCTAATAAAGTGGTAAACAAGTGCTAAGAAGGTTCCATAAGGATTGGAGATCAAACGAAACGACGGGAACAACTTCGGCGGAACTGTGAGTTCCACGACCATGTTCCACGGACATCATCATGATCCACAGACCGTGGATGTGTCCGTGGAACTGCCAACAGAGAAGATGGCTGGCTGGTCATGAACCACGGTTCACGACCAGTTCCACGACCAACACCATGATCCACGGACCGTGAAGCAGTCCGTGGAAGTCCCGACGACTGAAATGTTCTAAGTCTTTAAATGTGATGCCCACTTCATTTATTTCATTTCCACCAACTTCTTCCATCTCTTGAGACCTCTAGAACCTTCTCTATATTTCATCCACAAGAAAACCAAGGGAATCAAAGATCAACAACAAGAAATCAAGTGAATCAAGTGAAGGAAACCTCATTAAAGTCATTCAAACCAAGAAATCTCAAGAAAGGTGAAATAGGGTTTTGGTGCAAGAGGTGTATTACCACTCAAGGCTTATTCCTCCATCATCTAAGGTAAGTTTCATGATCTTTCTATGTTGTTTGAAGTATTAGTAAGTTGAAACACTTGGATTGTAGAAGAGTATAGAAAATGGGTCATAAATGGGTGAATAGTGTCATTATTGGATAGTAGTTGAAATGAATCACGAAAATGGATACGTTGAGATTATAAATGCGTTATAAATGACATTTAGAACATGGAATAAGTATTGTATGAGAAAGAACGCGATAACGGACTTTGGTCATGATTATGGAGAATTGGAGTGAAATTGTGAAATGCGAATAACGTAAATGAACGACGATTGTTGTTATGATATTGTGATTGATGTTATGAATGTTGGGATTTGATATGGAATATGGAGGAAAGTAGTATAAACAAAGGAAACGCTGCCCAATTTTCTTTAGCCTTAAGAAGTACGTTCTTATGATTGTTTAGCTAATGACGATATGAATTCCCTTGAAGGTATAAACGAGTGCATTAAAGGAGAACGAGCAAGCAATAGAGTATTTAAACGACAAAGGTATGTGAGGCTCAACCTTTCTTCCTAAGGCATGAATCTTATAGTATGAGTCCCCTCCTTCCTTTTGAATTTCCTATCTTCATGAAAGTTAAGAGTCCTCGTTCAGGAATAGCTATATGAGATAAGAGATACGATATGAGTACGATAATGATGATAGTAAGTTAAAGTCTAAAGACTCTAGAGCCATGACATGATGTTCCTATGAAGCTAATGATGCTATTTATAATCAATTGATGTTGATCATTGTATACACTCACCTTATGCTTGTTCCTTCAAGGTGAGGCAGAATGCTTATGAATGTTCCCTAATGAAATCGAGGGTCCACGACCTTACGTCACCCCGATAGAGTATGATTATCTATGAGTCTCTATGCATGCATTATGATGAGTTATGATAAGCATATTATTATGAGCATATTATGATGATATTACACCGCGCCTATATGGCCGGGCAGTCACCGCCAAGGCGGGCAGCTATACACCATGGCCAGATGGCATGGGCAGACACCACTAGTGGGTGGCATGAGATGGTACCCCGGACGCGGGAGGCCTGGACGCAGGCTAATGTTATTGATTATCACACCGTACCTACATGGTCGGGCAGCTTATACATTTATGCATACATGACATGATGATGATTATGAGAGTAAGCTAGCATGCATTATCTCTTTTATGATACGATGCATTCAGTTACTGATTGCTCCTCATTTTGATGCTCCCTTATTTCATTGATGTCTTACTATTGTTTATGCCTTACATACTCAGTACAATATTCGTACTGACGTCCGTTTTCTTTGGACGTCGTGTTCATGCCCAGGTAGACGGGGAGACGGTGCGGATAGGAGTCCCGGCTAGATTTACGGGGAGCCTCCTTTATTAGGAGGTGCCATTGATTATTATTTTATATATATATATATATATATATATATATATATATATATATATGTATATTTTTGGGCACGACGTGGTCCTATCCCGTCCATATGTCTAGTACTCTAGTAGAGACTCGTAGATACGCAGTGTGGGTAGGATGGCCTTACAGCCTTTATGTATATGCATGTGTATATTACTTTAATAGCCGATGGGCCTATGTTTATAAAAGTAAATATGTTTCAAACGATGATAGATTTCTATGATTATGAGTATATATATTATGAATGAGAGCAGATGAGTAACAGCATGAGCGGTGTTCGGTGGTTAGCCCCGGATACCCGTCATGGCCCGTAGTCGGGTCGTGACAAAAGTGTCGAAAGGCGTTTGATGAATTGAAGCAGCGAATGACCACAGCTCCTATTATTGTTTCTCCCGACTGGTCTCTACCATTTGAAATGATGTGTGATGCAAGTGATTTTGCTATCGGTGCTGTGCTTGGCCCGAGACATAATAAGATCATGCATTCAATCTATTATGCGTAGACATTTGGATGTTGCTCGGATGAATTACACGTTGACGGAGCAAGGGCGCAATAGTTTTTGCTTTTAAGAAGTTTT
>NC_081353.1:16891467-16904359 GCF_029784015.1 Lycium ferocissimum
GTGGGATTGTTGGGTTTATTTGTTCCATTTTTCTTTAATTAGGGGTTTGAAAACATTACTAATGTCATAAATTGGGTTTTTTTGGGAAAATAACTAGGGTTTGGTAAGAACAAATAGCAAGAACTCAAGGCTTTAAATCTTGTTTAGTAAATTCACTTAGGAATAAGAGAAATTTACTTGGCATAATTAACCGTTCTTCATGCATACTTTCTTATCTTTGGAAAAAACATAGAAAGAAATAATCTTTTCTTACTAGGAAATAGTCTAGATTCACATAGAGGTTAAGAGCATCCATACAAATGATACATTAGAAGTATGTCGAGAGCAGCACCCATGATTATACACTTCATCTAAAGGGGACACAAATATGGTTTCTTTTATCATAAACTACAATCCAAAGAAATTAGTTAGCTATTAGTCATAAACAACCAACTTTTACAAAAATCATCGAATTAAGACATTAGACCTAAATTAAGCATTCTACGAGTTTAGTAACCTTTTCACACCATATTCCCTGTGGGATTCGACCCCAACCTAGTTGGGTGACTATATTTGACATCGTCCGCTTTACGTTAATTAAAGGTGTAATTTGAGCGCATCACTTGCAGGAATTGCTCATATATAAGAGACCCGGTCCTCAATATGGCCTCTCCATACATCTTACAGCCTCAAGAATATTATCAATATATGTGAGAGAGACATGTGCGATGGATAAGGGGAACCGTGAAAAGGGGAAAGAGGACTACAAGCTGGGCAAGTGAAGGTGGATCCGCAGGGGGAATGAGTGGGAATCTGGTTCTTAGGGGGAACTTTGTCTATGAGTTTATCATCAGCAAAAAGGGGGTAAATTGATACGTCATGACATATTTTGATGATTTGACAAACGTTACTCAAAGAACCAGAATACTTCGAGGTATGAGTCTCAAGGGGAACAAATGAGGTATATGGGTAAGGGATCTGGTCCTTAGGGAGAATACAAAGGATGTCGCTTTGTCATCATTAAAAAGGGGGGAATTGATAGGAAATGATATGTTTTGATGACATGACAAACCCTAAGAAACCAGATACAATTAGGTTCATCAATCTAAACTTAGTTAACCTTATAATATCTCATATGCTGCTTGTCTAACATGTTCCTTGAAAGATCAGATGCCTACAGGAATTGGTTTATATATGAGAGACCAGATATGTTGATTCAGAAGGACCAGATGGGATCAGGTCTCCAGCCTGCTCAGCCAATAATGCAGCTATGGAGCTACTAACATTGTATCCAGTACTTACAACGTGTTCGAAGAACAAATAAGGAACCAGGTTCCTCGAGATAAAGGTTCTGGTCAGTGAAACTGAAAGTCCAAATCAACAACTGTAAAGTGAGCGGCTAAAAAGTACAATGCAGTTGTACAGCAGTACCTTATCAAGACCGATTGATTATTAGTTTAGATTTCATGAGTGATATCTCTACTCTGCCTCTCTCTCTCTCTCCGTGCATATAAAGACATCATATTCCAAGAGAAGACTCATTCTTGCACAATCCAAAAATTTCTCCATCCAAAGTGCAAGTCTCCACCTTTCAAGGTGTTCCTCAAGAACAGAGCCACAGCAACCCGAAGGACTAGGTCCAGAACTGAAGATGTATTAGGTTCTTAGGTTATTGAGTCTTTGTTCTTTGTTCTTCAAAGCGCGAAGCCTACTCTTCCATAAAAAAAGTTGTTTGTAGGTGTCCTAAATTCTCAAGGTTGCTTACAAGCTCTTGAGTGGTACACTAGGCTAGAGTTAGCGTAGTTGTATTAGTGTATGGCTAGAGTTAGTCAACAGTGAATTCTCAAAGGGTGCCTTTGAGTGGTACACTAGTACTGGCTAAGTCTAGGTGTATTACTGTGCTTGGCTAGGGGTAGTCAAGGGTGAGGGTTGTATAAGCGTTATTGTAAGAGTGAGGGACTATGAGAGTTAATTCCTAGCTTACGATAGAGTTGTAACTTGAGTTGCTCGGTTAGTTGAGTTGAAATCCTACAGGGGTAGGTCTTGGTTTTTAATCCCTTGAACAAAGAGTTTTGCACGTAAAAATCTTGAGTCGATTCTCATACCGCATTGCATAAGGAAACTGGTACACGACCAGGTCCCTCATATACTCTTTGGTGGACGCACAACCTCTAACAATTGGTATCAGAGCGGGTTCTTTCTAAAAGGTTAACACCTAGAGAGGATCTTCATCGCGGCTAGTTCACCAAGCCTAGAGAAAGAAGAATGTATCACAAGACCATCAAGATCCAACAAAGAATATCATGGATAGTGGAAAGGGAGAAGGCATAACTTTTCATGGCTGAGGATCTAAGCTGTGGGACATCATTTGTGATGGACCTTATGTTCCTATGAAAAGTTGCAGGGGTGGATCTGGGACTGGCCAAAAGATTGATAAGAAGCCAAGAGTTGACCGACCTAATTTCTAGAAAAGGAAGAAGGCTAAAGTGAGAGGAGGCAGTCAAAAATTACTTCAATAGGAGGCATTCAAAAATTACTTCAATAATGTTTACTTTGATAGTGACTGCTCAAGGCATATAACTGAAAGAGTGGATGATTTCCTCTCACTCAAGGCCTACCAAGGAGGGAGTGTGCCTTGTGGAAATAGCAAGAAAGGTCACATTCTTGGCCGTGGAAAAAATTGGTAAGACATCCTCCCATGAACTGAAAATGTGGCACAGAGGAACCTAGTCCCTGAAATAACAGAAGAAGTAACAAAATCTCTAGAAGGCATAAAGGAAAGGTACAAGGTTAAAAGGTGTTTTTCAAAAGAATCTAACCCACTCTTGTACCTTTATATGTACACACATGTGGAGGGGTCAGGACAGCACAAGCATATGTGACATTGCACATCTCAGAGCTATTGCCTCGTCTTCAAAATTGTCAAGGGACCTGGTGTGCATGACTCAAGTCAGTAGTCTCTTCAATGCTTAATATGTCTAGAACTGTCTAGAATGCCATGTCATTAAGACTCTTCTGCTTCCTATTCTAATTTGAGCCCTTTAAATGCCTGTCCATCCTGAACCTCTTCGTACCTCAAAAGAAAACCATTCCTCTTCAGATCTTGCCACAAAAATTACCATATCTGAAATCTGAATCGTCCTTCCTCACTCGCCAGAATCTAAACCCCACCATATCACTACCAGATTCCAAAGATAGTCCGACTCTAGTAATTTCCACTTCCATCGATTATTATAGAACAGATAAAGGACTCGATAAGCCCTGTGCAGACCTTCTCCTTGATGACTCTAAATGAGGGGGAACGAAACAGATCTAATATCATGAGTGGGCCCGAAGCTGACCCCAAGGGGTTTAAAGAGGCCTTGAAGGTAAAAGAAAGCGATGAAAGAACTCAGAAGGATCTGATGTGTAGCACCCCCTTTTGGGAGGATGCCACTTACGAAACAAAAGCAAATTTCATACCTCAACGTTCAGAATAAATTTATTTAATAAGGTATTCACAATAATTTAGTAGCGAAAATAGGCCCATGTGAACAAGTTTCAAAAGTGTATACCTAAGTGTGTCACATGGATCACGTACAAGTCCTCAAACACATGTAAAATGAACATGCTCATGCAAATGTGATCTTCTTCTAAGCTTCAAAATAGTCTACCTCAATTGGCCATCCTTAAGTCTCCCTCGGAACATCACCTACGATAGAAACAAACTATCGCTAAGCATAAAGCTTAGTGGCACATAAACTTAACTAACATTTCATGCCAAAAGAAAAAAGAGACTATGTAAGGAGTACAACAATAAATTCTAGGAATAAGCTTGTCAAAATCATCATCAAGTACATAACGAAAGTATAATGGTTTCAAGGAAATGAAATATCAAACAAGAACTAAATGAATATACAATTCTTTCGAGAAAGTAAATATCATATATTAAATAGTTCAAGATATCAATATTCAAAATCTCACATATCAAGAAGCTTTCCAAAGCAAATCCAAGAATTTCCACAATTTGGTTAATTTAATAGTGAGCTATGAATCAAATATAAGTGCAAGAAGTAAGTTCAAGACATAAGCTCCTCCGAGTTATAACCAAGTACTTAATCAGTGTACGACACTTCAAGAAAGTCACCAAACCATAAGATATTTCAGGATACTAATATTTCAAATACCAAGTGTCAAGAAGCCTTCGAAGGTTCAAATACCCAGTGTCATGAAAGCTTTCGAAGCTTCAAACACCAAGTGTCAAGAAAGCTTCCGAAACTAATTCACGAAACGTCATTCAGTTAGTTAATTTCGCCCAACACATACTTCATGCCATCACATCAAGCACTATCAAATATCAAGAAGGACCAAATCACCTATCAAGAAGGACCGAAGCCCATATCAAGAAGGACCGAAGCCCCTATCAAGAAGGACCGAAGCCCCTATCAAGAAGGACCGAAGCCCATATCAAGAAGCATCCGATAATCAAGAGAATCATGAGCCATGTTGAAAGTGGCTTTCCACTCATACTCGAGAATGGAAAAAGTCCATCATCAAGACGAAATGCAAATCCAAAGTCAAGATGGGTAAGATTCGAAATCAAGAACGGTCGTCACCCTATAATCAAGAATGCAATAACGCTCAAGCAATCCGTATATGTGGGCGAATTAAGTCGTCTTACAAAAATGCTTCATATAACACCAATGTGATTTTAGCATACTCATAACTCAATTTACAAAATCATACTCTCAATGATCATGTTATCATATTGATGTGTCTCAGGATATTCCTCACAGCCCACAAAAGCAAGTAAACTATCCTAGTAGCAACAAATCCAATATGCCAACAATTTAAAGTAGATATTATTTCACCAAGATTCAAGCTTCTCACAATATCTCAAACCAAATAAATTGAGAGCGAAGTTCAAGTTTAGGTGAAAACCTTGGAGCTTTAGAGCTTCTAAAGCTCAAACAAACACCAAGAAGTTATAAATCCCAAAGCGGCGATCAAGTAAATATGTCGACTTCCTTAGCCAATTTCCTTAGCTTGAACAAGAGTATATATATATATATATATATGCCTTAAACACCCAATCAAATGTCTAATTAAGTTTAATAGTTTCAGCACATCAAAACTAACCACGATATCGGTGAAAATCACCATAAACTAGCAAAACAGAACAGTACTACTGTCTTGTATTGTGACTCAGTTTCAAAGGGGTAAACAGCAAAAATAGACTTTGTGGCCTTAATGAAAGTTGTAGATATATGTCTTGGGGTTTCAGAGAAATTCGAATCACTCCTATAGCAATTTTGTACAAAAAGATATATTCAAAATACTAACGGCAGTACATGTAGGGTTTGCAAAATAAAAATCTGGGCTGCACCTGCCCTGTACTTCATCGCCCCTTTTCAAGTAAATACAAGTAAAACTGAGTTTTGAAGCCTAAACAAAAGTTGTAGGGCTATGAAATATCTTTCTAGAACATCTTGAATAACTTAAAACTAAGCTTTATACAAGGAATTATGCTGAAAACACTAACAGCAGTCCAATCCAAAAACGGGTTTGTAACTTACCTCAATCGTGTGGAGTTGTTTGAGGCTCAACCAAGGCAAGTCTTAATGATTGACTTAGTGGATGAATATTATGAGAGAAGAGAGGTTGTGGTGTCTTGCTTCCTTGGAGAAAACGAAATTTATGGAGGTGGAGAGGATAAGAGACAAAAGGGTATGTATCTTACTTGATAAGATTGAAAGAAAATAATAAAATAAAATAAAAAGGCTGCCCACTTTTATAAATATCTATCTAATCCATCAAATAAATTACTAAGATAATAATAGGAGTATCTTACATACTACACCATAACACTTCAAACAAGTTTCAAATGTCGTCAAGTTCACATTCAGGAAGTGCGAAGTAAAATATACCCTTACTATCAAGATATGGTCAATCGAAAATTCAAGTGTTAGTTTAAAAATTTCGAGGTGTTACATGATGACGAAACGGATAAAGAGGAAGGAATCTATTAGGGAAGAAATGGATGCAATCCGCAAGGCATGCAATCCGCAAGGCATGCAATCCATTGGAAGAAAAGTATTTGTCACAAGTAATCCTTGTGGTAGTGCAGAAAAGACATCATGTATACCTGCTCCTTACGAATAACAATGATCCTAACATGACAGACGAGGATGGAAACAGCTTTCCAGATACTGTGATAGATACAAAGATGTGCCACCTTATAGAGCCTAATGTTTACTGGCATAGCCATGCTAAAATCTGAGGTACTAGCCGTCCAGCTCATTACCATGTACTAGTTGATGAGAACGGATCCGGCGCAGCTATAAACTGGCTATGCCACATATGCAAGGTGCACACGTTCGGTCTCCATGAATCCAGAATGATGTGGTAATCATGGAGAGATGAAGATCCTCAAGAAGGTAAATGGACTAGGTCTCAGTGGTGCTACAAAGGAAGCTGACTCTTAGCTAAAGACTGAAAATCTTTGTCTAGACCCACTAATCCTTAGTTCTTGAGCCCCTTCTAGTCCCCCTGAATATCTGACCCTTTGTATTCCATCGCTTAATGACTATGGCACTCATGGTAGTTTAAGCATCATATTTTGTACTGATTAAGACTACAATGTTTTTTATCTGCTTAATCTAATTTGGGCAATTACTCTGATTTGTGCAAAGATCTTAATACTTGTTGCTACTATTCTTGCTTCTGTTATGTTACCTTAGTGGCCATGAGTTAATGCTACTGAACTTCTTTTTGGCTTATGCTACTTTTATTACTTTTTTAAATGATGCCAAAAGGGGGAAGAAAATAAAGGGGTGGGAAAAGGAGGAAGAATGATATGAGAAAGATGTTTTCATCATTAAAAAGGGGGAAAATAACTATATGTATGTTTTGATGATTGTCAAGCCTGGTGAAACCAAAGAGAGCGAGAGGCCCGATCCTCAATATGGACTCTCCATACATCTCACAGCCTCAAGAATATTATCGATATATATGAGAGAGACATGTGCGATGGATAAGGGGAACCGTGAAAAAGGGAAAAAGGACTGCAAGCTGGGCAAGTGAAGGACTGATCCGCAGGGGGAATGAGTGGGAATCAGGTTCTCAGGGGGAACCTTGTCTATGAGTTTATCATCATTAAAAAAGGGGAAATTGATACGTGATGACATGTTTTGATGATTTGACAAACGTTACTCAAAGAACCAGAATACTACGAGGTATGAGTCTCAAGGGGAACAAATGAGGTATCTTGGTAAGGGATCTGGTCCATAGGGAGAATACAAAGGATGTCGCTTTGTCATCATTAAAAAGAGGGGAATTGATAAGAAATGATATGTTTTGATGACATGACAAACCCTAAGAAACCAGATATAATAAGGTTTATCAATCTGAACTTAGTTAACCTTATAATATATCATATGCTGCTTGTCTAACATGCTCCTTGAAAGATCAGATGCCTGCAGGAATTTGGTTCGTATATGAGAGACCAGATATGTTAATTCAGAAGGACCATATGGGATTAGGTCTCCAGCCTGCTCAACCAACAATGCAGCTATGGAGCTACTGACAGTGTATCCAGTACTTACAACGTGTTTGAAGAACAGATGAGGAACCAGGCTCCTCTAGATAAAGGTTCTGGTCAGTGAAGCTGAAAGTCTAAATCCACAGCTGTAAAGTGAGCGACTGAAAAGTATAATGTAGCTGTACAGCAGTACCTCATCAAGGTCGATTGATTAACGGTCTAGAGTTCATGAGTGGGCATCTCTACTCTCTCTCTCCCTCTCTCCATGCATATAAAGACATCATCTTCCAAGAGAAGACTCATTCTTGCACAATTCGAAAATTGCTCCATCCAAAGTGCAAGTCTCCACCTTTCAAGGTGTTCCTCAAGAACAGAGCCACAACAACCCGAAGGTCTAGGTCCAGTCGAAGATGTTTTAGGTCCTTAGGTTATTGAGTCTTTGTTCTTTTGTGCTTAAAAACCGTAAACTACTCTTCCATAAAAAGAAGCTATTTGTAGGTGTCCTAAATTCTCAAGGTTGCTTCCACAAGCTCTTGAGTGATACACTAGGCTAGAGTTAGCTTAGTTGTATTAGTGTGTGGCTAGAGTTAGTCACTGTGATGAATTGTCAAAGGGTGCCTTTGAGTGGTACACTAGGTTGGGGTAAGTCTAGGTGTATTAGTGTACTTGGCTAGGGGTAGTCAAGGGTGAAGGTTGCATAAGCATTAGTGTAAGGGTGAGGGATTATGAGAGTTAATTCCTAGCTTACGATAGAGTTGTAACCTGAGTTGCTCGGTTGGTGGAGTTGAAATCCTATAGGGGTAGGTCGTGATTTTTAATCCCTTGAGCAAGGAGTTTTCCACCTAAAAATATTGTATTGATTCTCATACTACATTGCATAAGGGAACTGGTACGCGACCAGGTCCTTCATATACTTTTTGGTGGACGCACAGCCTCTAACAAAATCCTTATGCCCTCACATAAACCAAAAAATGTCCCAATACATATATGTACACATAACCGGGACAGAAGACTAAGAAGAAGAGAAACACTGGCACTCACAAAGAAATTCTCTAGTTACACATGTAGATACCATAGGCTTGCCCTTATTTTCAGTACCCTTGACTTTGGACAGTCAGGTTGTGATCACGTTGCAGACTTTTTCAGGGTTGTAATGTAGGCTTAGGGATGGGTTGGATGTACATTTAGATAATAGTGACTAACCCTCCTTGAACACTACACTTCTTTTACCCTTTTTTTCGCCTTTCTTTTCTATCCTTTCCTTTTCTATTGCCTCGATATGGTTTTATTACTAGTCTACTCAATTTTTTTTTTTAACAATTACCACACCGTTTTCCTTAATTAGGCAATTCACTTTTCACCCCACTCTTGGCCTACGCCTCATTTTCCCCCTTATATCACCTATCACCCCCAACTTAGGCTTTTAGCCTCAATTTTATGACATTAAGCGTCAAGGAGGGACCGGGTGCGAAGAGAGAGATATTCAAAACGTGTATTGGTTCATTACGGCTAGTCAAATAATAGGCTTAGCGGCTTAACATGGCTAACAAGGGATATTTATCTACGGGTAGGCTTATGACAGACTAAAAAGGGTTCTCTATCAATAAACAAAGCCTAATATCACTTCACACCTAAACTTATCCTAAGAACTAGGGCACGACTAGCCAAGCAAGTTCTAGATTACACGCATAAACAAAGAATATATATACACAAGCCTCACATCACATGGCACAAGAATTGTTAACACACTAGTCTCCCCGCGAAGAATTCAGCACACAAGGTAACGCAATACTCTAAATGTCACACAAAGAATCATGCATGTCAATTAAATAACCAATTCCAAGTATATGTCATACAACGAGAATTTTGGAGGGGTGTGTTTTTCCAAATAGTGCTTTTCCAAATATCACAACAAGCATGCCTTAAGTTACTCAAACCACCATCACATAAGTCAAAATTACTGTATTCTATCTAAACATTACTTAAACATTCCAAGTTCAACAGAAAGTAAAATCTCCTCAGGAAAAGAACCATGGAAAACAAAAGCCGAGAGGGGTCCTAAACACATATATACACTAACTACTTATCAAGTACCCCCACCCCAACTTAAGAATTTTCTTTGTCCCCAATGCATTAAAAGAAAGAAAAGGGAGTAGGAATACCTGTGGCGTTCTAGGCGTGCTCCTCATCTCGAGGCATTAGCTGGAACATCAATAGCATCAGTACTCTCAAGCAATGGCACCGGTATAAGAAGGGGCTGCATCAGAGTCTCTCCGACTGGAACACTACTAGATGTGGCACTCGCAATCCCACAGGGGTAGTTCACAACCAGAAAGTTCAAGGTGGCTTGCTTGATCTGCTGCTCCTCTAAGCTCTGACGCCGAGGTCGAGTCCTCTCTCGCAGCTCATCACCAGAATCATCATCATCTACAGCTCGCTTCCTCTTCTCCCTAATATCTGCAGCTAAAGTGGCAGCAGGAGCTCCCTAATCATCAAATAATTGTACTACCGAAAGCAAGTCCTCAACCACATCCGTCCTGGTAAGGGGCGGAATCGCTACTATGCTCGGATCACAAGCCTGCAGTGTCAATACTGCAGCTCACAACTACTCCAACTCAGTACTCAATGCATCAGTAGTGGTTCTCGGACGTGACAGCTCCAGAGCTGCAAGCCAGATCTCGAACATATCCAAGCGAGCCTCTGTGGCCCGCCTTAGTGGCTCCATAGCAGTTGTAATCTTCTGTTCTACAAACTGGTCAAGTTACTTTACTATGATCTTGGACTGCTTATTTGTCATTGCTTCCTTTTTCGCGAACTCTCTGAAATTCGCTAGCAAAAAAATATATGGGTCAGCAACTCCGGCTGCATTCTGTGGCTGTGCCGCCGTACCGTATAGTTGTGGAGCTACACTCGCGACGCATGGAAGTTGGAATCGTCACGATGTACACGGTGTGAGCGTAGGCGAGGCTCGGATCTATGGTCCCGGATAGGCTCGTAACAGGGCGCAGTGGCGGGTAACACCTCCATAATGTCACCGGCGGCCCCTGAATGTTGATCATCCTGAGGCTCATTCAAGCCCTCAAACAGTGTTGGGAAGCCATCCTTTACGCCCCGACCCTCTTCTGTGGCCTCATCCCTCGCTTTCAAATTATACACACACGCGAGGCCATAATCAGGTGATCGATGTGTGGTAAGATATGGGCATGTGCCCTCCGAATGAGCTCGGTGATAAGACAAGGATATATCAAGGATGTAGAAGGCTATGATGCCTTCAACTGAATCTCATCCATAGCCAACCCGAAATCAATCGGGTATACGGTCATTAGAGTAGCCACTATAATCGATCTGTTGATGGTGAGTGCATTATCGGACTGTGTCGGGAGACGTGCAACTGTACCACACTCCACCAAAATTTACCATCAAGCGTCAACCAGCGCTTAAGTATCCTCTGCGACCTGTCAGTATTCTCCTTCCGCTTGCTAGGTCAGTCAATCACTGTCGCCACCCAATCTCTGACAATCTATTCCTCTCTCCTGTCAAGTTTATCAGACAACTCATTGTCCGCCCTGGTGCAGTATACTCAGTATTAAAATAAACTCGGTTGATTGCTTCGGCGGAAATATCAACTTTTAACCCTCGCACGTCAACCTCATTCAGTGGGTTAATTTTAATCAGTTTCTGTCGCGGCTTTCTAACTTTGTTGATCAAGGCCCCATATGCTGCATACAACTCTTGTACTAACATCAAAAAATACTCCCCAGGAGCGTTGTCCATAAAACCCAACTTGTAGTGCTCGATGTTCTCTTTGTTACAGGGAAGGATCTCTAGACCCTCAAAGCTAATGTGCCGTTCCTCCTATATTGTTCGATTTGGGTTAGGTCTAACCCAATTTTTCAAGGCAACCCCTTGATCATAAAGCTCCTTAGCACCCTCGACCGTAAATCTGGACTGGTCATCCTCTAGATTTTTGCTTCAGATCTCTCGTGCTATAGCCGCATCACCACTTTCATCGGCTGGCTGTGAACTCTGATGATTCGTAGACCTGGTAGGTAATTGGCAGGCCTGTGAAGCATCCCCAGTAGTAGGTGGCTACAAGATCGGTGAAGCGTCTCTATCTAAGGACTCTGAACCCTCTTCTGAATCTTCGTCACCCGACCCGGATGAGGACGATCCCTCCTCTTTAGACTGGGAGGAACGGAAGGGTAAAGTAGATGGTGGTGTGACCTGCTTGTTCCAAACGGGAACAACAGCCCTGTTCTTCTTCTAAGGCATAACCTCGGGTTCATCTTCCGAGGCTTCATCTCTCAAATTGGATTTAATAATGGCCTGTTTGCTACCGATTCTCGCTCTGTTTGCTTTGAACTACCCCCTCATTTGGCTGGAAACTTAGGTGGACCCATACCTGCAATCATAAACTAGGTTCCCGTCACTATGCATAACATAAGGTCAATCAAAGAAATTTCAGCCACTTTTTTTTTGTTCTCTGGAAATTGGACTCTGCAAACCGTCGATGTACATTGACGAACCGTCGAACATATTGACAAACCGTGAAGTAACTCGACGATACAGTACTTGGTACAAATATGATTCGTCTGATTATTGACGGTACCGTCAACATATTCACGGCCCTATCAGATAAAGAGCAGAGGGTTTGGAAGATGTTTCTAATTCCAAAAACACAGACATCACATATCCATTTTTCATATGTGCACAAGCTTTCAGGGTTCGGGGCTTAGGGTTACTTAGACTTCACCCACTTGTTTCACACAATTACGTCCATTGGTATATTATCGAGTTTTGTTTGGCAGGCATAATAATATCAATCAAAATGCCCTCCGACCTGTTGGAGTTACTCAGACTTCACTCCTATTGTTTCCAGTATGTTCCACACAGTCAAATCTACACATTAGACATGTTTCACACATTCACATTTACAAACCGATGGCGGGCATAATGAATCGACACGAATGTGGATCAAAATGCCCACCGACTCAATGGAGGTACGATATTCTCGTCCCCACGAGTCCTAACTACAACAAACATACCAAATTCCCCACCCTCAACTAATAATGTCAATCCATTACAAAATTAGCATGAATCTTAGTCAAATGCCAAATCCTATGTCATGAGTTCTACCCATACATGTTTACCACTATATTTCAGAGCCCCCCAAACCAATTTGAATACCCCAACATACTTTATCACCAATAAACACAACCTGCTTCCCACAATATAAATTTTTCAATCAATTTAGGAACCCTGGGTGCTTTTTTCAATTTCCAAACCGAATACCCACATTCAATAACCAAGTGAAGATGTGTTACAAAGTTACATACCTGATTAGTAGAGATTTTCGAAGAAAAACTTGGGAAGTTGAGTGGAAAAGCACAAAGA
>NC_081353.1:16904459-16988365 GCF_029784015.1 Lycium ferocissimum
CCAATTTCCCGGGAGTCCCCCGGGGGTGGGGAGCCATGCGATATGTTTTTCCGATTATGGGTTGGGAGACTTTGCGGACGAGGGGGTTCGGAGGGGTTCCGTGGGCGGCTCCAAAAAATGTCCTTGTGTTATGCCATAATTTTCATATGATTACATTTTCCCGTGGGTTTGTTCCTTACAAAATTTTTCCCGGGAACATTTGTTTTTTATTTGTCTTTTTTGCCCGATTAATAGCCCGGGAAAATTCATGTATGTAATAAGAGTCGGGGGTTCGTTTCCTTCGAAGGGGGTGGGGTGCCCACCCAAAACCCAGAAAAATTGGGGTGTGACATTTTGGGATTTGGGTCTGGGAGTGTCTTAATGCAAATGGAAAGGGTTTGTAGCTTATGCTCTCGTGGGCCTAAAGGGTTCACAAAAAGAATTATCCATTTGACCTAGAGTTGGAAACTTGGTTTTTGCACTTAAGATATGGCGTCATTATTTTTGGAGTGCATGTTGATATTTTAAAGGATCAAAAAAACCTGGGGTATATCTTTAAGAAAAGGGGGGCCAAATTTCTTGGCCCGGAGATGGCTCAAATTTGTTTAAAGGGAATTACGAGTGCATATTCTTTACCATCCGGGAAAGCGAATGTTGTAGGATGCTCTTAGTCGGGGGCCCCAGGGGAGTTTAGCCCACGGGGCGTAGAAAAAGAGAGTTATGACAAGGGAAGTTCCCCGGTTTGGCCAATTTTTTGGAGTTCGATTTTTGGACCCCGAGGATGGGGTGTGGTTGTTGGGGGAAGGGGGGCTCTTTCCTCTTTAGTCGTTGAAGTAAAGGGAAAAACTTTTTAGTGACCCCTTACTTGTTGCCCCTAAGAGGGGGGATTCACGGGGTAAGACGCCCGGCTTTTGAACGGGGGGAAGAGATGGTCCCTTTGGGTCCGGGGCCCTTATGTTTTCCCGGAATATAGATGGGCTCGGGGGGCGAATCATGACAGAAGCTCCCTAAAATTATTCCATTCCCCCGGGTTCTACTAAGATGTACCATGATCTTAAGGAGATTTATTGGTGGAATGATATGAAGAAGAATGTAAAGATTTTGTACTAAGTGTTGGGGTTGTCCCCAAGTAAAAGGGCACCGGAGGCCGGGGTTCGGCTCGAAATATTGATTTTCCCCGCCCGGAAATGGGAAATGATCAATATGGACTTTGACGGTCTACCTTTTGGGCCGGGAGACATGACTTTTTGGGTGATCTTTGGGGCACTAAGTCGGACACTTTTTCCATAAGACCAGGGATTGGGCCAAAGAATGCAATTTTGTATGTTAATGAAATTGTCGAATTGCAGGGGCCCCGGTGTCCATTATTTGGGATCGTGGTGCTGGGTTCACGGCAAATTTTAAATCCTTTCGAAAGGTTTGGGTCCCAAGGGAACCTCGGCCACTTTTTTTCACCCGGTAGACAAGGTCCGGGAAAACACTATTCAAATTTGGAGGATATTTTGGGGAAGAGCGTTTTGGGATTTAAAAGGAATTGGGATGATCACTTGCCTCTTTTCGATTTTTCCCTTTTAAAAACGGTTATCTCTAGCTTTGGGAGGCACGCTTTGAAGCTGCGATGGGCGGGGTGTAACCGAATTTGGTTGGTTCGAAGTTGGGGGCGATTTTTTAGGCCCGTTTTTGGGTTTATCGGGCGGAGAAAGTGGTTAATACGGGGAGCATTTGAAGACGCCCTCACTCCCCGGGCCCAAGGGATGGAGGCGAAAACCAGAATTTTGGGTCAAGTTTGGGGCCTTAAAGTCTCCCCCGGGGGTGTTAGAGATTTGGCAAAAAAGGGAAGTCCCCCCCTTTTTGGCCCTTTCGATGCGAAAGGTCGGCCCTGGAAACCTTAAAACTTGAGTTCCCCCAAAAGGGTTGGGGTTTTTGTACACCCCGTTTTTCCCGGTGCCCCGGGAGAAATTTTGTGGGGGGACCCGTTGTTGGTTGTTCCCTTGATCCAAAAATTAAGGAGGGTTTTTGATTTATGAGGAGATCCCCGTAGCCATTCTTGACCGTCTGTGTTCGCAAGTTGAGAAATCCAAGGAAGTAGTCTCAAACAAAGTCGAGTCGAAGGTCGAGGAAGCTGGCACGGGAAGCCGAGTGAGGATATGAAATCCAAGTACCCATTTTTGTTCAACAAAGGCGAGAACTCTCAAGGTAACTTTCCATAGCCCATGTCATATACCCATGTTTCACGCTCATGTCATGATTCAAATGGGCCATGCTTCTCATGTCTCATGCCGTATTATCCATGTTTTCATGTAATCACATCATTTCATGTCTCATGTTTCATGTTATGTTTTCTTCACATTCGTGTATTCAAGCCATGCCCACCATATTCTTAACTATGACCCATCATTCGAGGATTTAACGATCCTATGGGGAGATATTGTAACACCTCGTATCTTTGACCTAAGCTTTGACCATGATCTTAGACTTAGAAAATCGATAAAAGATGTGAGAATTGAAATTTCCCCGTTTCGCTGTGTAATACGGGGGTTTACGCCCATGAATGTAAAGGACCGTATTTCGCATACGGTCCGTAAAGCAAGTCATAAACTCGATACCAAGGGTTTCTCGAACATCTCCGGAATTTGACACTTGATGTTATATTGTTAAATACGGACCATATTTCAAGATAATGCCCGTATTTCAAAACGTAAACCGATACCAAGGATTTCCGAGCATTCGGAATTTGACACTTCAAGGTTACATTGTTAAATACGGACCGTATTTCAAAATATGGCCCGTATTTCAAAAAACGTATTTGAATTTGGAAAAACTTCCTTGATGAAAGTTGCGAGCTTTTGAAATACCTTTCAACGGTATATTAGCGGGAGTCAAAACGGACATCCGTGCAAAGAGTTATGGCTATTTTACTAAAAAGACGCAAACAAGGGCCTCTTTTTCGAATACGGACCGTATTTCAAAACATGGCCCATATTTCAAAATACTAGCCAAGACCGTGCTTCATTTAAATTGTAATTTTCCTTTTCAACACTATATATACGTCCATACGGGCCTCAAATCATTATTATTTTTCATTCCTTCAAGCCCCAAACCACCTCCTACCCTCTCCCATCATCAAGAACACCAAGGTAAGCCTACTCTAATTATTCCAACTCAATTCTAACATATACTCTAATGATCTAAACAAGAAATCATCATTCCTAAAACTAGGGTTTTCAAGAAAACCCATCTCAAGGTTCAAGAATTCAAGATTTTTGGAAATCTTCTTCAAAGCTCAAAAGTCTTTAATTCAAGTTTTGGAGCGACTAAGTGTATTTAGTAGTTACTATCTACGCGGGAACATCATTGTTTCTTCCCACTCCTCAAAATCCATAAATTATGATTTTCTACTAAAATCAGTGGTTTCTATACCATGCTCATGATAACCCTAGGTCCATGTCCATGATTATATTACGTATGAATTGTTGTAATTCCATCATTGAGTTCTTAATATTTCTTTATGATTATTGAGAATCCGTCCGTAATCTATGAAAACCCATATCTTGTATTCCATGGGTTCTTGCATGCATGTTTTTGAATAAGATGATTATTTCATGAATATCCTACATATCTACAAGTTTTCATGCAACTGTATTATATAATTACTTTTATGTTATGATACAAGATACATACATACTAAATACAATTTATTTCATTTAACCCATATTTACAAGTTATTTCGTAAAATCATGATTACAAGACAAGTACAAGTTAATTCACGAAAGTCACGTGGCTTCTTAGTCAATTATATTATGTTCATGTTGGGAGTTGCACGACTAATGAGAAGGCTCGCATAGCCCAAAACTATGTAGCCACCATAGACAAGGATCGCTCCGCCTGCCAGACGATACCTAATTTTACACCTAATGGATCCATCAGCACGATACCATCTTATAATTTCGGCAAGGGACGAGGCTCTACGGCCGCGGGCGAGGATCGTACTCCACGTACCCACGTGGTGATATCACATGTCGGTTTATGAAATGCTCTCCTACTTATCATGTTTTACGTATGTTATATATATATATATATATATATATATATAGATGTATTCATGCTCATGCTCATGCTCATGCTCATGTTCATGTTCATGTCCAGTGTTTTCGCCGCTCTATCATGTTATTCCATGTCCCATATTATTTCTTTCGCTGTTTTACATACCAAGACATTCAATGTGTGCCGACGCCCCTTTTATTGCCCGAGGGCTCGCATTTCACAACGCAGGATGGATTTATGTGACGACACCCTCTCGCCGCAGATCCGCACGTACTCGCCTTCGTGAGCCCCATCTCATTCGGGTTTAGACATTGTCATTCCTTAATTAGTTTTGCAAATAAGATGCTCGTGGGCCTTGTCCCGCAAGTATGTTTTCCAAATTTTCAGATTCACGATTAGTAGGTTTCATAGACTAGTCACTTTAGTTATGTTAGACATGCAAGGTGTTTAGTCATCTGGCTCAACTCATGTTATTTCCGCATTTGTGATTTAAACAAGTATTTTCATTAAATTATTATAACATCTCATGTTTATGAAAGCTCATCACGTTCATGCTATATTTCCGCTCACAAGTATGCCTCATGATGATCAAAGAAGCCACGTGGTTCGCTTTCATTACATGCCAGCAGCAACCGCAGGCCGTGGTTTCGCCTGGGTGCCATGGTTCAGGCGTGACAAAACTAGACTGAAACTAGCTATTAAACACATACATTAATATATGAACCTAACTAAACTAGGATAAACACATAAGTTCGCTAGCATATAGACTAACCAGGAAATCATGCTAAAAAGCACAAATACTAATGACCAGGCTAATCTACAAAGACATGCTAAACACTAAGCATACTAACCAAATAAGCTAACTAACACACAATTAAAGTTATATAAGCACACAGACTAAAAATAAAATGCACAAAAATAAATAAAAGGAGAAGATTTACCTTTTTTGTGCGCAGCCTTGAGTTGAAATTAGAGTTGGAAGATTCTTTGCTCCAAAGCTCGGCCACAACAAAGGCAAGCTAAATTTTTTTTTAACTAAAAGACTCAATAAATTAAAAGTTCCAACCAAATGCTAGATCCCTATGTATATTGAAACTATTTGCTCTAATTTTGAGACTTGTGTGTCTGAATATTGATGAATGGATTCATTTTAAAGTGAGATATGCAGTTCTTTAAATAGAAAACCTTTTGCCCTAATTTTCAGGTGGGACAAGTGAAATTTGTAAGGGATTCATCAATGTTCATCATTGTTTGACCGCGAATTTGTAGAAAAACAAAAAAGGGAAGGGTTATACCTTGTTTGGTGGTTCAATGGTGGGAATAGATGAGAGAGGGTAAGATCAATTAATGCTCTTACCCGAAACGTGGTAGCATTGATTGCAAAAAGTAAGGGCCGTCTGAAACTTTGCCATCTTTGGCTATCGATGACGAAGAGAGAGAAGGTTGAAAGAGGCGGCTAGGGTTTCAGCCGTTGAAACCCTTAGCAACACAAATGAGACCTATTTGGTCTTTATGTGTGTATATTTGTGTTGTTGGGTCGGGTCTTGGTCCGAATTAGACTGGGCTCGGTCCTTAAAAAAACCAAAATTATGGGGCCCAAACACACGTATATCTACGTGTGTATACACATGTATATACATGATACACGTGTATACACGCATACATATATATAAAAAGGGGAAATTTTATCAAAATGTGGCCACTAGTTAATTTAACAAATAGCCGAAACTAATTAACCATTTAATTATAGCCAAGTTAAAAGTAGAAACTAATTAGCCCTTTTCAAATACGACCAAATGCATAAAAGAAATTGATTATTTCAATTATAACCCTTATTAACACATAGCAAGCGTTTGGCTATTTCAATTATAGCCGCATTTGGCTCATGCAATTAACAGAAATTCAAGTGTAATCAATTTGGCAATAATTTGCAATTATTGACCAAGTAAATCATAAAATTGAGATGTACTTGCTTATCTATTTAATTAATCAATTTTCTTGATTTAACGCAGTAAAATATTTGTCAATTTTGATATTAATAGTTCAAAAAAATAATTAAATAATTGTTTTAAACTATTTTTGAATTAAATCTTGACAAATACACTTGAGATTTATAGGAAAATGTGCAAAGTATTTAAAATATATATTTGAAAATATTTTTCCAAATGAGATGGCAAAATGTTGTCGGAATAATTTTGGTAAAAATCATTTTTGATTTGTAAAATGCATATTTCACTCTGTTTGAGATTCAAGAACTCCGAATAATTAAATAAAATTATTGGAGGGCCAAAATTTGGTGTCAATATTATTCGTAACCAAATGCAGATAAATAAATCCCGCATTTTATCTCAGAATTATTATCTTTATCCCACCAAATGATAGTTTTGTAACTACTCGCATCTCTCCACCCCCTACATAATACTGTCATCTTTGAACTCTTCTTTCACTCCATAGCAAGTACAATTTTTTTATTGGTAATATTGGAGAGTCCAACCTGCAAAAGAGAAGAGGCATTGTTTTGGTTTTATTTGCTCATTTGACAAAAAAAAAAAAAAAAAAATAGTTACGCGCATCTCTTTATTAGTCTAGAGTATAGCTTTATACCGACTAATAATTGATTCGATGTGTATAAATTGCCTTAAATATACGCTTTATAAAACAACCTTCACTAAGCCAAGTTTGAGATCTCTTGCCTTGTCCAATGAAAAATTCTGATGACAAATGAGTTGATAGATCATCTCATGGATATTCTTAGTAGGGAAAGGAATTATTCTCCAACATTATTTGAAAGAATGGCCTCCTCTCTCTCTAAATAGTTTTGACCCATAATTCAAAATTTTGTTTTGTTTTCCGGAAAAGGTTCAAATGTGATCTCTCAAATTTAACCAAGTTAAATAATTATTTTCTTGGATGACAAACCCCTTCCAACGCCACTAATTTTTCATAACAATATTTCTTTGTTGAGAAACTCGACTCTTGAGGATTAATTGTTATTATTCTAAGAAATTACTTATTTAGACACTAATTAAACTTTTAACGCAAGCTCCACCGTTTTTCATTTTATAGTAACATGATGGAAATTATCTCATCCTTAATGAGGACACAAGTATAGTGTTGGGAATATGTGAATCGATTGCAAAAAAAACTCACAAAATTAAAGAACAAAAATATATTTATAAATTACAATTTTCATTATCGAAGATATGAACTTCTATTACCTCAATATATTGTCTAAATCGTTAGTATGCTAAAAAAAATTAACTTATGCTAAACTATACATATTCTGACTTAGAAATTGGTGCTTGATTTGGTTGTTACATAAACACGAGTAGAAAAAAAATTAACTATGTACATATTGAAGAAATATTAAACTATTAACGAAGGACATATCTGCTCAATTTCACATACTTTGAGGGCATACTTAATCCTTTTTCATTTATTTTCCTGTTCTTTGGAGGTTACTTTACTTTGTTGGTTCCCCAAAACCAACAAGTTAAAGTCTACTAGAACAATAAGCTAAGTTACCACAAGTATTTGTGGGCGAGTGGTAAGTATCCCTCCATCATTAATCAAATGTCTTAAATTTAATCCATAAAAATGAAATTGCCTTTGGTATAAAGTGTTTAATGCCTAAAGAAGGACTTTCCGGCTTGAACCGAATTAATCGGACTCCAAGCGAGTATTTGACACGAAGTGAACTTTTTTCTTCTTAAAAAAAAGCTAAGTCTTAAAGTCAATGGTTTTAAAATGACTTTCAATAATATGATTAAAGAGTTTTACGTTATCGATCAATTTTGCTGAATAATATATATTTGAATCGTTAAGGTAAACACAGGTACTTTAAGACTTGAACCAAACCAAAAAAAACCAAATTTGAACTGTCAAGGAACCAAAAAAAAAAAAAGAGTTATGAATTATTTATTAGTCGTGGGCTCAAGTCTCCCATTGACAAGTGACAAATACTCAATTAGACACGCAAAAATCATTTCTAATAAAATAGAAAGGTTGAAAGATTTGGTAGTTTGAGTTCCATGTAGTGTTGCTGTGGTCAACATCTCCTCTTTTGGTCCGCTTTTAAAATGTAGAAATTATTGGTAGGAAGTGTGTTTTTCTTCCATGAATTTTATGCGATATAAATTTGAATTAATCGGGTTAGTAAATTTCAAATATCGAATTATTATAAAATAAAATAATATCTTCTTTAGAAGTCTTTGACGGAATTGAAATTTATGTTTTTAATATTCTTTTGTAGAGATGATGTGCCTTAATTTTTGGGAAAATAAGTGTTTGAGTTATTTTCATTTTTTGAATAACAATTCTACTTATTTAAAATTTATTGTCTATTTTATAATCCAAAAATCATTGTGAAAAAAATGCTATGCCAAATTAGTAGAATAAAAATTTGAATTTTTGTTAAAAGAAAAATAAAGAAAAAATGAGGATGAGAAAGTATATCAATTAGATTTAGAGGAAGCAATACAATTTTGAAGAGTAAAATATTAACTTCTAAGAATCCATTTGACTGTTTCCTTATTAGTACCAAATAGGCAACACAAAGCAAAACACTCCACGCCACTAGGATGTGGTTGCAAGTGATTTAAAAATACAAATTATAAAGTATTCTTCAGATGGTTTACCAACAAAAAAGAGAGAGAAAGAACCATAAAGGTTGTTGTGGGATAGATAGGATTTCTTCATTCTTAATCAAAGATCTCAGGTTTGAGTTTTGTATATGAAAAAAAAATTATATTAGGGAGCGTTTCCCCCTTAATGAGCCTTACGCGGTGCCAATTTGAATAAATCGAAGCCCCAATACGAATACTGAACACCGAATGATAAATCACAGAAAAAAGAGAGAAAGAAAGATGATAATGATGATGAGAAGTGGTCAACTAATCGCAACCAACTGAAATAGGAAAAGTGTTAAATCATTAAATATAAATATTATGCATTTTATATGTTATCAGAATTTTTTTAAGAGTTGTATAGTTGATTTTTGAAGATTTCTATTCTGAATAATTAATAATCAAGTAACACAACATGTCAACATTTCATCTCATTAGTTTTCTTTTAAGTATAATTATGCCTTTCTAATTGCACAAAAGTATTTAGAGAAAATATTACATTTTGACTGAGTTAAGATAACAAATGACTAGCTTATTAAAACATTATGATATCGTTGTACATGAAATATATGATTATATGGCTATTTGGAAATTTAATCCATACCAGGCACATATAATACGAGGTTATGTCAAAAAGATCAATTTTCAAACTTATTAAATTGAACATTAGAAAGATAATCACATTTAATGTTGGATCATGAAGATAAATTAATTCTACTATCTAATATAAGATCATGAAGATAAATAATTTGGCATTTAATAAAAAAAAATCTTAAATTTTTCCAACAGTTATCTACGGACTGTGGGTAATAGGTATTAAAATAAACTCAAATATTTTAAAGTAAATGTATACTTATTTCTCTACATATGATAAATAAAAGCTGAATTATATGAATGATGCATGTGAAATGTGTATTTGGTGGTTGAGATTGTAGAACATATGTTATATCAATACTCCCCATCCCAACCGATGTGAAAAATGCATCATAATAGTTGGCAAGATTTTGAAAGAAATTAATGATGTTTATATTTGATGGCATTAATAAATTTTAAATTCTAACAATATTCTCAATTTATACAGTCATTCAAACTAAGTTTTAATGTTATGTGGCATCTTTGAAAAGTTACGAATATTTGATATTTTAATTAAAAAAAAAACTTGAATCAACACAAATTGTTTCTAAGTGTCATTATGTGACTATGATGGATTTAAAGTTGATATCACATTTTGTTTTCATTCGTGATCACTTTGAATAATATTCACGTGTTAATCTAACTACTTGTCAATATGAAATTTTATTATTTATGTATGCGAGTTTACAAATTAACTCAATAAAGAGAAGTATTAATAGTTGGAAAAGACTATTTCGTGCTCCTAGAAAGAAAATAATAGCTATGAATAGTTGCAAAAGATTGTACCGTGCTCATGAATTTTTATTCAGTATGTTGTGCAAGAAAGTATAAGATTGTTTTCAGGAATCTAGAACTGAAGAAATAGAACCTGGAATACTAGTGGAGGCTACTATGAGATATGATGACACTGTTTTTTTCACCATAATCCTCTTGATCCTGGTGCTCTATATGATGTAGGAGTGGCAGTTTATGGGGATTCTTTTTCCTAATATAGTTTCCATGAATGAGGCTTCTGAAATGTTCATGGAATGCAAGGGGAAGACAATTCCTCCTCAAAATCTGATGGGAAGAGTAACAGAGAACAAAACAAGGAGGACCACCATGAAGGAGGTCCTAATCTTGTTCAACAAAGCATCACTTATTTTAACAATCTCTCACCTAGGAGTAACCTTATTCCTGGAGGGAGCTTTTGCTCAAAATCTGTGGATTCTTCCACTCAACTTGTTGTCCAAACAATCCTCCCACCTAATGTTTCTAATGATTAACACAATATCTTGGAATATTAGGGGAATAGGATCTAGTGGATCACTAGAAAGAAATAAAACTTTCAAACAAGAATTCCATATCCCTTTGCTTTGCCTACAAGAACCTTCGGTAGATTGTAGAAAGCTGAAAAAGTACAAAAGAAGTTTAAGATTCCATCATGCCTTTAACAACTGTTCTAACAAAATTTGGGTATTTTGGTCCAATGGTGTTAGAGTGGACATTATTCAAGACAATATTCAACACATCCGATGCAAGCCCACTTGCCTCAAGGCCATTTACAAGGAGCCAAGCCCGGGAACTACAACACTTGCAAAGCCTATTCATTCAGCATACTTTTGAAAGCATCTTGATCCCAAGTCCATTTGTGATGAAGATTGCTTGGGGAGAATAGAGGAAATGGGAAGTTACCACAATGGCTAAAAGATGAAGGAGTGGGCTATTCTTGCAAAGGAGATTTCAAGATTTTGGAAGAAAGGAATAGCCAAGGCCACTCGTCTCAAGCGGTGTTTATGTCATTTTACATTTCTTTTATTTCTAGCATAGTATAAATACTCTCTTCTTCTTCATGGAAGACTTAGACTATTTTGGATTGATATTTTGAGAATTGTGAACTCTTTTGAGTGTTGAGGCTTGCTAAGCTTTTCGAGATTGTGAAATTGTTGAGAGGATTGGTTCTGTGGTGTCAAATCCCTATCGGGTCATCCTAAGAGTTTGGTGCTCTTTAGTTCCTAAATTAGAGGTCAAGTTAATCTAAAAACTTTGGTTGCTAATTTGGGTCTTTAGTCGTCAAATTATCTATCCTTTTCTTTTCTTGCGTTTTATTTCTATTTTCGTTCTTAATCTTGTATCAATTGGTATCAGAGCTTGGATTAGATTTGTTCTATCAAATCTAGCCTACGGTTTGTTACTATTAAAAAAAAAAAAAAAAATCGAAAATCAGAAAACCCCAAAAATATTTTGTTTGTTTTGTTGTTTTGTTGTTTTGTTATTAGATTCTTGTTCCTTAGTACGTTAGGGTTTCAAATCTTCAAATTTCGTGTCAATCGGGTCAATATTGAAGAATCCACCATTTTTGAGTCAAGCTTTTGAAAACTTGAAGAACTTGAAGTTCGGGTCTTGTTGATTTGGGTGAAATTGGGACTTGACACTTATCGGGCTTTGTTCTACAAGTCTGGGGAGTCTAAACGAAATTTGAAGGAAAAACAAGTTGATTTGAAGGTAGTTGGAAATTTGAAAATTGTTGGTGTTCTTGAAGATCTTCAAATCTTCATAGGGGTTAAGGGAGCATTTAATCCAAAGTTTTCAAGTCAAGATTTGGGAAAAGTGTTTTTCTACCCCAAAAAGATAAATACTAGGTTGAGTGGGTCTAGAAACGTCACCAGATCCAAGAAATTTGGTTCAAATTTCGAGAAAGTCGATATCTACACGAAAATCACTGTAGCAGAAAAGGGGAACTTATACGGACCGTATATTTTTATACGGACCGTATAAGTTGGTCGTGCTTCAGGACCAGCGAAGACGACTTACTGTTTCGTGACATCATCTTATACGAGTAACGACCGTATCCTATTCTCGACCGTATAAGTCGGTCGTGCTTCAGATCGCCGAAGGGCGAGAGTTCTTGTTTTGTGACATCGTCGTATACGAGTACTTCCACGGACCGTATAGTATTATACGGACCGTACAAGTTGGTCGTGCTTCAGGACCCAACCAAGAGCACTTACTGTTTTGCGACATCATCTTATACGAGCAAGTCCACTTCGACCGTATCCTCTTCTACGGACCGTATAGCCGGTCGTGCTTCAGACCCAACAAAGAGCACTTACTGTTTTGTGACATCATCTTATACGAGCACTTCCACGGACCGTATTCTATTCTACGGACCGTATAAGTAAGGTCGTATTTCTCGAGGTAATTTACATTGATCCAAGTTTCATTTCTCAAAAATTTCTTGACTCTCATTATTGATTTTGTGTCCCTATTCCTTTGGTAGGGAGCAAAAAAAAAAAAAAAAAAAAAAGAGTATAGAAATTTTAAAATTTTCATTACTTCAAATTGATACCTTGGATCAATTGGGACTTCACGACCGCGTTTTCAAGTTATCACCTACCCGGGCCTGAAATTTTATTTATTTTCCCGATTTTTGCATTCCATTTTCTTGTGTCTCTCAACTAGTAGCCATTTAGTAGTTGTTCCTACTTGTGTTTACTAGTTCTTGTGTCGGCATTTCTTTCGTGCCAATTTTTTTTCGTGCTTTTCTTCGTTTTTGCTTCGTTGTTAATTTCTTGGTTCAAGTCCGTTAGGTTGAATTGAGTCGTCCGTCTTCCTTAGTCTCACAAGAATCTATCCCGACCAAGAGTAGAATTTGAACCCTTGTGACTAGTCGACATTAACAAGCACACAATCTTTGGCGAAAGCAATCGCGAGGCAATTAAAGGTGCGCATACTTGAGCGATTGTGATTTGATTTTACTAATCTAACGTGTTTCGTTTGTTTTGTCGAGTGTCTTTTAATAGGTACCATGGCTACGGAGGATGAAACACAAGTTCCCACCATTGATACAAGGACGGATACGCGGAAACGAGAAATTAAAAAGGATAAACAAAAGGAAAAGAACGATAGATAGATTGACACAAAAATAGGCACAATTAGGCAACCAAGGTTCTTCAATAACCAAGACCTCCTAATTACACTCTAGATAGCACCAACCTCTTAGGATGACCTCAAGGGAATTGAATTCCCAAGCAACCAATCCTCTCAACAATCAATAATCAACAAGAGCCTACCCACAAAGGCCTCTCACAAGTTTCTCTCTCTAGAGATAACCCTAAAACACTCAAAATATTCATAATTCATCCAAAAGCCCTTAAATGAAATGAAAGACAAGCTATATATACAAGCTAAGTAAAGAAGACTAATAGGCAATTACAATGCTACCCTTAATGAAGTAAGAGCCTTGTTTGGCTAGTCTTCTTAGTGTAGTCTTCAATTCAAGGATTGGCCTCCAATGGCCAAACACGTCCCTCCTGCATAGATGACCCTCTAATCAACCTTGCATGCATGGCCTCTTGCAATCATAACCCCTTTTTGCGCAAAGTAGCCACTTGCACAAATAGCCCTTTGCGCAAGTAGCCATCTTCCGACCTTGAATCACCCAAGCTTGCAATTGTAGCCACTTTAAGAGGCAAGCTTGGGACTTGGACTCTTAAAGCCTTCCATCCAAGCTATCTCCCATATCTTGAAGGCCATCCCATGTGGACCTCCCATGATCTTCAAAGACTCCATTTTCAGCGAAGCTCGATGGAATTGGTCTTGTATCATTCTCCCTTCTTGAAAAGGATTCGTCCTCAAATCTAAACCTTGCAAAACCATAAAGGAGACAAACAAAAACCAAGTCCTCAACGGATGAGGGTTAGTGTTAGGGTGGACTAACCTACCACCATGCCAAGTAAGCACAAATTTGTCATATAGCCAAGTATCAATCATTTTCAAGCAAAATAAGCTCTCAAGTAGAGCACTAAGAGCTTGGCTAACCAAAAGATTAAGAAATGAGGATATTCTAAAAGAGCCAATGGTGTCAAGACACCAAGTTGGCAGGACATACAAATGATCCTCAATTGCAAAATGATACCATTCACACCAAGTTAAGACTTCACCGGGTCAAAGGGAAAAGATACCCGTATGTCACGGGCAAGGTAACAACTGAGTACCCCAATAGGACCCCGCCCTCCATAAGATGCACTCCCAAAAAGATCATGAATGTCATCATAAGCAAAAAGATAATAAAGAAAGGTGTCACGCAAAATAACTTCATCTAGGGTGTCCTCAAATGTAGTTTCACTATGAAACTCAAGAGCATGGTCGATACTACTACTATTCGGAATACCCAAGGAAGAATTAGCAATTTGCGACAAGTTTCACCTTCCTTTTGAACACTTCCCCTCCCAATAAGTGGATCACAATTCCTCGGGAGGATCTCCGTCATAGGAAGAGTGTTATCATCCCATAGTGGATTTTCAAATACCATGTAGTCACCAAAAGTGGCCACACTTTCAACATTACAAAACATTCCACTAGATACTTTACTCAATAGTCATGTCATCCTCAAATAAAACATTATCCTTTACAAGAGAGTAATCCATGAACAATGAGGAGTCAAAGCATGTCATTTCACTCTCAAAAGAACCAATGTCATCTTTCAATGCATTTTCGCTCACATGACTATCTACATGACACTCATCACCACTACAAGTTGGAGTCTTATCACATGACACTAAAGTACGATCAAGAGACCCGTTTTGACATGAAACAAACAAGGGTGAGATGTCATATTCTTTCAATTGACCAACTATATCAACATCATCACTAACTAGAGGTACATTAAAAACATCACAAAGATCCTCAAGTAGTGAATTATCATTACAAGCAAGTTGATCAATACAAGTTTCAACGCGAGTTGGTAGTATGTCAAACTCGCAAGAATTACTAACATGATGACCACATGACATTGTTCTACCAATCAATTCACAAGTGTCAACATTAGGTGGACACAAATCGATCTTACAAGAAGAATCAATTTGGTCATCTAAAGGATCAACTAGTGTTTGAGCACCTTCATTCAATAATGCACTATCATTCAAAGCACAAGTGTCAACACTAGGTGGACACAAATCAACCTTACAAGAAGGATCAATTCGGTCATCAATAGGATCAACTAGTGTGGGAACACTTTCAATAATGGCATTACCAATACACGGCAAAGAAGCATTAGGCTTAACGCAAGGTAAACTAACTTTCATACTTGACTTGACATTAAAATCATATGAAGATGTAGGAGTATAAGGATAAGTGATCTTACCTTGGTGTTCATGCAAGCTCCTTTGACCAATGGAAGAAATAGTTGTGGCCGCCGTCCTTGCCTTCAAGCATGGGGTTCTCTCAAAAGAGGTACCCCTCAAAGATTCATTTTTTCTCACATGTTGCTTGGGATATTGGCTTCTCAATATCCTTTTCATGTCCTCCCAAGTCTTGATGGGACTCCCTCACTGTCTCCTACAACATTTCACATACTCCCAATATTTGACAAGCTTTGAGTCAAAAGTTTGAACGGCTAAGTCCATCTTCATTTCTTGTGAATAGTTGTAGCTAGCGAAGATTTCATCTATTATGGACTCCCATTTCTCATATTCTTCTCCACTAGCTTCCCTAGCCAAGGTAGGCCATTTCACATGGGTATCTCGCACTTTTGCACTTGGACTCTTCCTAGTAAGTATGCATGGAAAGAGAAATTTTCCTTTTTTGTCCACTACAAATCGATGCCAATCTTGTTCATGTGGGATTCCATGCTTTTGGAACCAAGGGACTCCTAAACATACATGACAATTATCCATTGGAAGCACATCACACCAAACCTCCTCTTGGTACTCGCCAAGTGAAATGGATACCATCACCCTTCTATCAACCCAATATCCTCCCTCATCATAATAAGGATTTCGCCGGATCGCACAAGGTAACCTTAACACTTCAATCGCACGAGGGGTGATGAAATTTGTATAACAATCGTCATCAAGCATGAGAAATACCTCACTACTACCAATGTTCACCTTGGTCTCCATGAATCGCCTCATTGGGACTACCTTCTTTTGTATAGGATGACCCCAACTCGTACTCACATTCCCACTCATGCCACTTTGCTTCGAATAGGAATTACTACAAGAATGAGCATATGCATGCCCACTAGAAGTCCTTCCATAATCAACATTAGCACTTCCACTACCTCCATAGACATACCCTTCACAAGTCTTATTTGTATAAGGATTTTCCCCATAAGACCCACGTGTGAAGGAGAGTCATATCTCGAGTCATCTTCATCATCATGATGTATAGCACAAGAACCTTCACCTTCATCATGTGAAGCATAACAAGGTTCTTTCTTCATCCCCATCTTCTCATGAGACCCATGAGTACCACTCTCTTCATATTCTCCTTCAAAATGGTAATTTTCTCCCCGAACTTCCTCATGATCACCATTTCCCATATAGCCTCATATTCCCCATCGTCACACTCTTGATAGCTCCCATAGTCCTCCCCTTCATAACTACAACCATCATCATCATCATAACAATCATAATCGCCACCACATGAATCGGAATCCATGGAGAAGTACCTGCAAAGAACACTTAGCAAACACGTTAGTAGTAAAGAGACCTCACCACACTCGTGTTTACACTCGTTTGTGCTCGGCTAGCACCACTCAAATGAACTCACACACTCTTTGCCTTTTACCACTCAAATGGATTGGCCGATGTTGATTCTCGATTGGATTCGATTGCTTGCAAGGTGCACAATTGCTACTTGAGGTTGGAATGGATTCTTGTTGACTCGAAGAAAGAAAGGACGACTCAATTTAAATCAAACGGACTTGAATCAAGAAATTAACGACGAAGTTGTAAAACGAGAAAAGAACGAAAAGAATTGACTTGAAAGAAAGGACAAGAACTAATTAACAACCAAGTAAGAATCAAGTACTAATGGCTAAGTTAGCTAAGAGAATCAAAGAAATGAGAAGAAATAAGCAAACTTTAGCCAAACACTTAGACAAATTTTTTGGAAGTTTTGACCAACATTTAGAAATTCGGAAACAGCTTGCATTTTTTTTTTTTTTTTTATAACGCCTATAAATTTTTCTACAGACCTCTGGTGGATGAACGGCTTGTTGATTCGGAAAGTAGACTTCACGAATTGAATTTACATATATTATGGGTCCGGTAACTCCTTATACGCACAAAGATATGCCCTCTCAAAGTTGGACCGTATAATCTGCCACCACTTAGAAAATTTTTCTAATGTCAAAAACTCCCACTCTTTGAATTTGACCCCCACGGTCCGAGGCGCGTCGTATCTTAGGACCAAAATTGGTCCGACATCATCGGTCGATGTGGCAGATGACGTGGCAATCTTTTTTTTTTTTTTTTTTTTTACTTACTTGGGCCCATGAAACACTTTTTCATAATTTTATTTGGCAACTATTTGGATCAAATAATTTTACTTTGGAGAGTCTTTTCCTTTGGGAAATTATGAAGATTTGAAGGTCTTCAAGAACACTCGAAACAATTCAAAATTCAACTACCCTCAAACCAACTCCAAATTAGCTCAAATTTCGGATTTAAGTTCTCTTTGATGTAGAGAACAAAACCCAGGTTTCAACCTTGATTTCAACCAAATCACAAGACCCACTTTTCAAGTTCTTGAGTTCTTCAAAGCTTCAAATAGCAAAAATAGTAGATCCTTCAAAAATACTCCAAATCACTTCAAATTTTGGATTCTTAACTTCTTCACTAGAATACAACCCAATGACTTTCAAGCTCTTTTTTTTACTTCTTCTTCAAAACCCACATTCAGCTTAAAACCTTCAACTCCAACAATGGTGAATGACTCAATATGACTCCAAATAACTTGAAACTCAAGATCTAGACTCAAAAAACACTAGGGAACTCAAATCTAGTGTCAAAAACAACAAACAAGGACAGATCAAACACGAATTTGAATTTTTGAATTTCAGATTTATTTTTATTTTTTTTTTAATTTCGATTTTTTTTTTTGGTTGAATCAACACCCAAGACTAGATTTGTTGGAACAAACCTAAGCTAAGCTCTGATACCAATTGATACAAGAACGGATACGCGAAAACGAGAAATTAAAAAGATAAACAAAAGGAAAAAAAAAAGATAGATTGATACAAAAACGGACGAGAAATTAAAAAGGATAAACAAAAGGATTAAAGAACGATAGATAGATTGACACGAAATATGGTCCACCCCAGAGTGTTTATGAATTTGTCAAGAGGTTCTTGAGAGCCTACCAAAGGACCTCTAATTACACTCAATAGCACCAACCTCGTTTAATTATTATTCATAAGAATGACCTTAAGGGAATTGAATTCCCAAGCAGACAATCCTCTCGTGCCATCAATAATCAACATAAGCCTTGTTTACCAAAGGCCTCTACGTGTAGTCTTCTCTCTCAGAGATAACCTAAAACACTCAAAATATTCATAATTCATCTAAAAGCCCCTAAATGAAATGAAAGACAAGCTATATATACAAGCTAAGTAAAGAAGACTAATAGACAATTATAATGCTACCCTTATCTGAAGAAAAGGGCCTTGTTTGGCTAGTCTCAGAAAGACTCGGTGTAGTCTTGATTCGATGGATTGGGGCATAAGAAGATCAAGTACATAAGAAATATGAGAGACATTTGAAACATGAAAGCTGATCTGAGATGCTCATCCTAACATCTGTAAATATCTCATGCGCTCTGAAAATGCCTCTGAGGGCGTTCTTGCAATCATAATCCTAAATGCCTTGATGTAGCCATACTTGCACAAATAGCCCATATGTTGTCAACAAGGATTAATAGCATATCATATGACCTTGAATCACCCCGATCCTTGTATTGTAGCTTTAAGGCAAGCCTCAATGGGACTTCCATGGACTCATTAAAGCCCTTTGATCTATATATCATCATCATCAGCGTAAAAATTCTCACACATATGTGTAGAAGGCCATGGCCACATGAAGATTCATTCATGAAATTCTAAATTAGCTTGTCTAAAAATAAAGGGTTTGTTTTGAAGATGGGGATTTTTTTTTTTTTGGAGGGCGTTCTTTTGTTTTTCTTATTGAGAAAATATAATAGATCTTCTTGGCCCTAATATATGATTTATGGAATTATATGATTTAAGAGTCCAGACGTTTACAATACAAAAATAGAAATATATAGATTACCCATTTAGAAATTTTAGAAAAAAATGATTCAAAAGAAACTTTCGTTTCTTTCAAGACCAGATATTCCAGTTCTAAATGTGCTTTATTTAAATCTTCTTAACATATCTTGGTACATTTTCATGATTGTCCCATCAAAAGGCATGATCCTCTGATGTTATCCGGTTAAGATTTTGACCATTTAGCTGTAATGACTATATATTTATTATTTTGGTGTTAGATGGAATAAGCCTTAATGTTTGATGATTCGTTGTTCTATATATGAATTTTTCTTGGTTTAGACCAATTGGTGAGGTTTTATAAGAGCTTCACTATCCAATCTTGTGTTTGATCTTTGATTCTCTTGTTTTCATTTGGGAGGTCCACATAGGATGGCCTTCAAGTTGAAGAGTTGATGGAATTAAAATGAAAAGGCTTGTTTTTTGGATTAGAGAGAGCACTTGGTATTTGTGCAATAAGCTAAACATACTTTTTCTCAAGGAGGTAGTTTGATTGCAACGGCCATATATCAAGGTTGATTAGACATCTCTATGCAAATGGAATAGTGTTATTGAAGGCCGTGGAATCAAGTGCTCACACTAAAATGTATGCAAACAACTGCTCATTGAAAGTTCATACACCATTTGTACGAGCCTTCACATAGTCAAGTGATCTTAATACCAATACCAATGAACCTTTTCTTAACTTTTGATGAATTATGAATATTAAATCTACGGAGTGTTTTACCCTCGTCTACTTCATAAGAGAGAGACATCATTAGAGTTGCAGTTTCGTCGATTGTTCCTAGGTTTTTCGATGGTCGATTCCCGAGGTCAACTTCTATGAACGACGCTAGAGGTCTTAGTCAAATCGTTATTTTCCTGCTAAATTTGAAAACGGTTGTAAATAATTTCTATCTCATCTTTTTTTTCATCTATTTGTTTTATCTCATTTTAATTTCGTTTTCGCGTATCCGGTTCTTGTATCAATTCGTCCCGAAACAGATTAGATTTGTTCAATCAAATCTAGCCTAGGGTTTGTTGCTAAGTATTAAAAAAAAAAAAAAAATCAAAAAAAAAAAAAAAATTGTTTCAAATCCTTGTTTGTTGTTGATTTCTAGTGTTAGATTTGAATTCCTTAGAGTTTTAGGGTTTCAAGACGAAGTTTCGAGTCATTCCAAGTTGTTTTGAGATTTTCACCATTGTTGAGTTGAAAAGAAGCTTGAAGTGGGTCTTGTTGATTTGGGTGAAATTGGAACTTGAAACCTATTGGGCTTTGTTCTATAAGTGAAGGGGAGCCTAGATCTGAAAATTGGATTGAAAACAAGTTGAGTTGAAGGTAGTTGAAATTTTGAATTGTTCTTCATGTTCTTGAGCATCTTCATATCTTCATAGAAGAAAGAAGACCAAAGGGTGAGTTTGATCCAAAATATATTTCCCAAAGTTGCGAAAAGGTGTTTTCTACCCAAAGAAGAAAATACTAGGTTGTGTAAATGTACTTAAGAGTCGAGAAATCTAAGAAATTCGTGCACAAATCCCAGGAGCCAATCGAAGTTTTTCCGAGATCATATTATATGGACGAGTTCCGTTGGGACCATAAAATATTATACGGTCCATGAAACTCAAGTTTAGGTCCGAATGAAAGGCAAGCTATTTGGACCGGTTTCGATTTTGGTCCTAAGGTACGGACGGTTTCCACGGACCGTGAACCATTATACGGTCCGTGAAAGTCAACTCGAGCACTTGTTACTCAAGTTTAGGTCCGTGAAAGGCGATATATATATATGGATATATATATATATATTTTGGTCCTAAGATACGGACGGGTTCCACGGATCGTGAACCATTATACGGTCCGTGAAAGTCAACCTGAGCGTTCGTGAAACTTGATCCTAAAAACCAACATTCTGCCTCAAGTTAGCCTTGTTACACGACCACTTATACGACCCGTGGAAACTTATACGGACCGTGAAACACCACCACTTGGTCGTGTAAGTCCAATTTCATCAATTTCGATCAGGTGATTCGTTCTTAGTTCTTTTCAATTCCAAAAATTTTCTTGGGATTGCTTGTTGGTTGTGTCCCTAATCCTTTGGTAAGGAGCAAAAAAAAAAAAAAAAAAAAAAAAAAAAGTATAGAAATTTAAAAATTTCCGTTATTTCAAATTGATACCTTAGATCAATTGGGGCTTAACTCATTGTGTTTTCAAGTTATCACCTACCGGCCAAAATTTTAATTATTTTCCCGATTTTTGCATTCCATTTTCTTGTGTCTCTCAACTAGTAGCCATTTAGTAGTTGCTCTACTTGTGTTTGCTAGTTCGTGTCCGCATTTCTTTCGTGCCAATTCTTTCGTGCTTTTCTTCGTTTTTGCTTCGTCGTTAATTTATATGGTATATATCATATATATATATTGAATTGAGTCGTCCCCGTTTTTCTTCGAGTCTAACAAGAATCCATTCCGACCTCAAGTAGCAATTGTGTACCTTGCAAGCAACCGAATCCAATCGAGAATCAACATCGCCAATCCATTTCGGTGGTAAAAAGCAAGAGTGTGTGAGTTCGTTTGACGAAGCACAAATGAGTGTAAACACGAGTGTGGTGAGGTTTCTTTACTCTAACGTGTTTGCTAAGTGTTCTTTGCGAGTACTTCTCCATGGATTCCGATTAATCAATGGTGGCGATTATGATTGTTATGATGATGATGGTTGTAGTTATGAAGGGAGGACTATGGGAGCTATCGAAAGTGTGACGATGGGCAATATGAGGGCTATATGGGAAATGGTGATCATGAGGAAGTTCAAGGAGAGAATTACTATTTTGACGGAGAATATGATGAGAGTTGTTCTCATGTGTCTCGTGAGAAAGATGGGAATGAAGAAGACCACTTGTTATGATTCGTATGGTGAAGATAATGAAGCGAAAATTCTTGTGCTATACATCGTAGAAGATGAAGACGACTCGAGTACTTACTATCCGAAGCAAGAGTTATGAGTGGGAATGTGAGTAAGTTGGAGTCATCCATGCAAAGGAAGGTGGTTCCAAGAGGCGATTCATGGAGACCAAGGTAAAACTTTGTGGTAGAGAGGGAACCCTTGTGCTTGATGATGATTGTTATACCAATTTCATTACCCTTCGTGCGGTTGAAGAGTTAAGGCTACCTTTTGTGAATAGGCGAAATCCTTATTATGACGAGGGAGGGTATTGGGTTGATAGGAGAGTGATGGTATTTATTTCATGGGTGAGTACGGAAGAGGTTTGGTGTGATGTGCTTCCCGACGGATAATTGTCACGTATGCTTGTGGCCCTTGGTTTTCAAAGGTACGAGATCCCATATGATCAAGAGTGGTATAAGTTTGTCGTGGATGGGAGGAAACCTCTATTTCCATACGCGGCTTCATAGAACGAGTCCAAGTGCAAAGTGTGAGATACCATGTGAAATGGCCTACCTTGGCTGCACGGTGGAAGCTAGTGGAGAAGAATATGAGAAATGGAGTCCATAATAGATGAAATGATTCGTTAGCTACAACTATTCACAAGAAATGAAGATGGACTTAGCCGTTCAAACTTTTGAAAAGGCTTGTCAAATATTGGGAGTATGTGAAATAATGAGGAGTCCCATCAAGACTTGGGAGGACATGAAAAGGATATTCGAGAAGCCAATATCCCAAGCCGCGTGAGAAGAAGTGATCTTTGAGGGTACTTTTTGAGAGAACCCCATGCTTGAAGGCAAAGACGGTGGCCGCAACCATTCCTTCCATTGGTCAAAGGAGCTCGCATGAACACCAAGGTAAGATCACTTATCCTCATACTCCTATACCTTTGTATGATTTTAATGTCAAGTCAAGTATGAAAGTTAGTTTACCTTGCGTTAAGCACAACTTTCTTACCGTGTATTGGTAACGCCATTATTGAAAGTGTCCCCACACTAGTTGATCCTTTAGATGACCAAATTGATTCTTCTTGTAAGATCGATTTGTGTCCCCCTGTCCTTTTGACATGATTCTTCTTTAAGATCGATTTGTTAGTAGTACAATGTCGTCATGTGGTCATCATGTTAGTAACCTTCCATAGTTTGACATACTACCAACTCGCGTTGAAACTTGTATTGATCAACTTGCTTGTAATGATAATTCAACTTGAGGATCTTTTTGTGATGTGTTTAATGTACCTCTAGTTAGTGATGATGTTGATATAGTTGGTCAATTGAAAGAATGTGACATCTCACCCTTGTTTGTTTCACGTCAAAATGGGTCTCTTGATCGTACTTTAGTGTGTGATAAGACTCCAAACTTGTAGTGGTGATGAGTGTCATGTAGATAGTCATGTGATATAAAATGCATTGAAAGATGACATTGGTTCTTTTGAGAGTGAAATGACATGCTTTGACTCCTCATTGTTCATGGATTACTCTCTTGTAAAGGATAATGTTTTATTTGAGGGTGACATGACTATTGAGAGTAAAGTACCTAGTGGAATGTTTTGTAATGTTGAAAGTGTGGCCATTTTTGGTGACTACGTGGTATTTGAAAATTTCTATGGGATGATCTTATGATGGAGACATGGAATTGTAATCCACTTCTTGTATGGAGGAAGTGTTCAAAAGGAAGGTGAAACTTGTCGCAAACTTGCTAATTCTTAAGTGCCTCTGGGTATTGAATAGTAGTAGTATCGACCATGCTCTTGAGTTTCATAGCGAAACTACATTTGAGGACACCACAGATGAAGTTATTTTGCGTGACACCTTTCTTTATTATCTTTTTGCTTATGATGACATTCATGATCTTTTTGGGAGTGCATCTTATGGAGGGCGGGGTCATGGTGTACTCGAAAATCTATATTACCCTTGCCGTGATATGTGGGTATTTTTTCCCTTTGATGGTGAAGTCTTAACTTGGTGTGAATGGTATCATTTTGCAATTGAGGATCATTTGTATGTCTCCTTGGTGTCTTGACACCATTGGTTCTTTAGAATATCTCATTTCTTAATCTTTTTTGGTTAGCTCAAGCTCTTAGTGCTCTACTTGAGAGCTTATTTTGTGAAAATGATTGATACTTGGCTATATGACAAATTTGTGCTTACTTGGCATAGTGGTAGGTTAGTCCCCCTAACACTAACCCTCATCCCGTTGAGGACTTGGTTTTGAAAATGATTTTGCAAGGTTTAGATTCGAGGACGAATCCCTTTTCGAAAGGGGAGAATGAGACCAATTCCGTCGATGAAAATGGAGTCTTTGAAGATCATGGGAGGTCCACGTAGGATGGCCTTCAAGATATGGGAGATAGCTTGGATGGAAGGTTTTAAGAGTCCAAGTCCCAAGGCTTGCCTCTTAAAGTGGCTACAATTGCAAGCTTGGGTGATTGAGGTCGGAAGATGGCTACTTGAGGCTATTTGTGCAAGTGGCTACATTGCGCAAGGAGGGTTATGATTGCAAGAAGGCCATGCATGCAAGGTTGATTAGAGGGTCATCTATGCAAGGAGGGACGTGTTTGGCCATTGAAGACAATCCTTGGATTGAAGACTACACTAAGAAGACTAGCCAAACAAGGCCCTTACTTCATTAAGGGTAGCATTGTAATTGCCTATTAGTCTTCTTTACTTAGCTTGTATATATATAGCTTGTCTTTCATTTCATTTAGGGACTTTTGGATGAATTATGAATATTTTGAGTGTTTTTAGGGTTATCTCTGAGAGAGAAACTTGTGAGAGGCCTTTGGTAGGCTCTTGTTGATTATTGATTGTGAGAGGATTGGTTGCTTGGGAATTGATTCCCTTGAGGTCATCTAAGAGGTTGGTGCTATCACAGAGTGTAATTAGGAGGTCTTGGTTATTGAAGAACCTTGGTTGCCTAATTGTGCCTATTTTTGTGTCAATCTATCTATCTTTTCTTTTCCTTTTGTTTATCTTTTTAATTTCTCGTTTTCGCGTATCCGTTCTTGTATCAATTGGTATCAGAGCTTGGATTAGATTTGTTCTATCAAATCTAGCCTAGGGTTTGTTGCCAAAAAAAAAAAAAACCAAACACACTAATGAACTAACCTCTTCTTTTCCTAGTTCTATTTCTTCTCTTTTGCGGGAATTTGATGATGTGTTTCCAACGGAACTCCCCGAAAGGTTACGCCGCCCTTGAGGGGAATTGAACACCAAATTGACTTTATGTTGCCAAACAAACCGGCTTATAGAAATATGACATGGGAGAAGGCAAGTGGATGAGCTCCAAAAGGGATTGTGCGAGAAAGTATGAATGATCTTGGTGCCAAAGAAAGATGGATCATGGCGCGTGTGTGTTTGATTGTCGTGCCATACAAGAAAACGGTAAAGTATCGCCATATGACATCTTGATGAGTTGAATGGTTCGTATATTCTCCCAGATAGATCTTAGAGCGGGTATCATCAAATTCGGATGAATCCCGGAGATGAGTGGAAAACCGCATTCAAGACCAAGTTTGGTCTATATGAATGGTTGGTGATGCCTTTTGGCCTCGCTAACGCTCTAGTACTTTCGTACGTTTGATGAATCATGTGATGAAACCTTTTATTGGCAAATTCGTGGTTGTTTACTTTGATGATATTTTGGTGTATAGTAAAACCATGGATGAGCATGTTATTCATTTGAAATGTGTGTTTGAAGTGCTTAGACGAGAACAACTTTATGCAAATGTTGATAAATGTTCTTTTGTGTGGATGAAGTTGTTTTCTTGGGATTTGTTGTGAGCTCGAGGGGGTTGAGGTTGATGAATCCAAAATAGAAGCCATAAGAAATTGGCCCCTCCAAAATCCATTGGAGATGCAGGCTTTCATGGCTTGGCTAGTTTCTATAGGCGTTTTGTTCGATGCCGTAGCCGCTCTCTTTGGTAATCCGAAAGGACAAACCTTTTTCTTGGGGTACGGAGCAAGCTAATGCCTTGAAACTTTAAAACAAATGTAGCTGCACCATTGTTGCAATTTACCCGACTTTGACAAAATATTTGAGGTTGAATGTGATCGAAGCAAAGTGGGTATTGGAGCCGTTTTAATGCAAGACCAAAAGCCCGTAGCTTATTTTAGTGAAAAACTCGGGGATGACTTTGAATTATACTACCTATGATCTTGAGTTGTATGCCTTAATTCGTGCTTTGGGAAATTGGCAACAACTACTTGTGGCTTTAAAGAGTTTATAATTAGGGCCGACCATGAGTCCTTAAAGCACAAAGGCCCGAGTAAGTTGAGCAAAAGGCATGCCAAATGGGTTGAATCCTTCGCTTGTAATCCCGATACAAAAGGGAAAGGATAACATAGTGAGCGGATGCCTTATCAAGGAAACATGTTTTGATCAATACTTTGTCTTCCAAATTGATGGGTTTTGAGAGCTTGAAGACATTGTATTCCGAGGACCCCATCTTTGCGCAAATCTTTCTAGAATGCAAAGAATGGGAAAGGAAAGGTGGCTTAGGGATAATAGATCTTAACCTCTCCTTTATTCTAAGTTTGATGGTTTCTTGTTCAAGAACAAGCGACTATGTGTGCCCATGGCTCTTGGAGGGAATTATTTGTGAGGGAGGCACACAATGGGGGATTGATGTTTGGGATTGACAAGACAATGGGGATTCTTGAGGAGCAATTCTATTGGCCCCCGTACGGCGGGATGTGGCCCGAATTTGTGGCGGGTGCCGAAAAGCTAAATCAGGCTCCAACCCCGTGGCTTGTACCTCTCCTCCCCATCCTGTTTGACATTTCCATGGACTTTGTGATGGGATTGCTAGGACAAAAAGGGAAAAAGATAGCATTTTGTTGTTGTTGATCGTTTTTCGAAAATGACTATTTCATTGCTTGCCATAAGGTTGATGAACCTTGTTTGTTGAAAATGTGGTTAAATCGCATGGCGTTCCCAAACAATTGTGAGCGATAGGGACCCCAAGTTCGCCACTTTTGGAAAGAATTGTGGGGTAGGCTTGGAACGAAGTTGTTGTTTTCCACCTCTTGCCACCCACAAACCGATGGCCAAACCGAAGTTGTCAATAGGACTTTGGTTAAGCTTCGGGCCGTAGTAAAAGGAAAGCTACCTCTTGGGAAGAATTGCCTTTAGTAGAATTTGCATATAATAGAGTTATTCATAGCTATTTGTCACCTTTTGAGGTGTTGTATGGTTTAACCTAACTGTAAGGATCTAACGCCTTTGTTTCAAGATGTGGTATTGAGTTTAGATGGTAACAAGAGAGCGAAGCTATGAAGATCCGTGAAAAGGCAAGGCTCAACTTGAAAAGAAGAATCAAAAAGGTGGCGAAAAGCAGAACCGAGGGAGAAAAAGGGTGGTCTTTCTAGGGAGATTGGGTGTGGGTGCACTTCCGAAAAGAAAGATTTCCAAACAAGAGGAAGACAAAGTTGATGCCGCGTGGGGATGGTCCGATTTCTTGAGAGGCTTAATGATAATGCCTACAAATTGATCTCCTCTCGAATATCAAGTTCACAACACCTTGACATTTGTGACCTATCTCCCATGGAAATGGAAAGTGATGAGCCATCAAATTTGAGGACAAATTATCTTGAAGATGGGGAGAATGATGCGAAGCCCACTTGCCTCAAGGCCATTTCAAGGAGCCAAGCCAGGAACTACAACACTTGCAAAGCCTATTTCATGAAGCGGGAGGCTCTTGAGTATACTTTTGATAAGCATCTTGGATCCCAAGTCCATTTGTTGATGAAGATTGCTTGGGGAGAAGAAGATGAAATGGAAGTTACCACAATGGCTAAAAGATGAAGAGTTGGCTATTAACTGCAAAGGAGATTTCAAGATTTTGAAGAAAGAAGAATAGCGAACAAGACCTTTGTCATTAAGGGTGTTTATGTCATTTTACATTTCTTTTATTTCCATAGTATAAATAGTTCTCTTAATTTCATGGAAGACTTAGACTATTTTGGATTGATATTTTGAGAATTGTGAACTCTTTTGAGTGTTGAGGGCTTCAGCTTGAGATTGTGAAATTGTTGAGAGGATTGGTTCTTAGGGTGTCAAATCTTATTGGTCATCTAAGAGACTTCTTTAGTTCCTAAATTAGAGGTCAAGTTAATCTAAGAACTTTGGTTGCTAATTTGGGTCTTTAGTTGTGTCAAATTATCTATCCTTTTCTTTTCTTGCGTTTTATTTCTATTTTCGTTCTTAATCTTGTATCAACATCCTTATCAAAGTAGCTCACAATGATGATCTAGTTTTCTTCCTTTCAGTAATCTCTGCTAAATGCACTGAAGATCTAAGAAAAGATCTTTGATCAGAATTGAGGGACATAGCTAATAATATTCAAGACCCTTCGGGTGCCATTGGAGAGTTCAAGTGCTATCCAGTGATGAAAAATTTGGTGGTAGATCCCATAGAATGGAAGAAAGTCTTGACTTCCTTGATTGCCTCAATGATTGTGGTTTCCAGGATGTAGGCTTATCTGGTGCTAAATATAATTGGTGTGACAATAGGGACCTCCCCCCCCCCCCCCCCCCCATTATTATAATTCGGGAAAAGTTAGACAGGTTAGACTATAATTCTCAATGGTTTGACAAGTTCAATGACACATATGTAACTCATTTGTCTAGAACTTGTTTAGACCATGCTCCTCTCCTAGTCAAATTGAATACGGAGAATTGACAAATCATTAAATACTTTAGATTTTTAAACATCTGGGCAGATCACTCTGAGTACAAAGAAACTGTCCAGAAAATTTGGGATAAAGTAGTTTATGGTAACCCCTTGTACATTTTTCATCAGAAGATCAAGAAAACATGTAAAGTTCTGAGTACTTGGTCTAGGCAAGCCTTTGGTAATATCTATGAAGAACCTAAGAGGCTAGAGGTTCAAATGTGAATACTGGAAGAAAACAGTGTTATGAATAACCTTTGAGGAGACTAGAAGAGAACTGTCTAAGAGTAAGGCTGAATTTACTAAATTCCTCAAATTCCAAGACTCAATTCTCAGACAGAAAGCTAGAGTAAAATGGATAGAAGATGGGGATGCCAACACTGCTTAATTCCACAATATTATCAATGACAGAAGGAAGAAGTTGAACATCAAGAAAATTATGGATGAGCATGATCAATGGCTTGAAGGGAATGATATAATTGTTGAAGGGGTTGTTAGATATTACCAGAACCTTTTCTCTTAAGAGCATGTCAACCCTTATTATAACCCTATCAATCTTCTCCCAAGATGCATTACAGAATAGATAATGATAGGCTCAGCTCAACACCTTTCATGCAGGAGATTAAAGATTGTGTTTTCTCTTTAGACCTTAACAGCGCTCTTGGACCTGATGGTCTTAGTGGTTTCTTCTATCAAAGTACTTGGGACATCATTGCTCCAGACCTTCCCAGAGCTATAACAATCTTCTTTTCAGGTGCTATTATTCCAAAATTCTATACTCATACTTGTCTTGTTCTAATTCCCAAAATTGAGAACCCTCAATCCTTCTCAGATTTGAGACTTATCAGCTTATGTAATATGTCTGGTAACATTATTGCTTAGATTCTTAATAACAGGTTAAGCACTATTCTTCCTAGAATTATTTTCAAAAATCAGAGTGGCTTTGTTAAAGGCAGAGCCATCATTGAAAATATTCTTCTTACACAAGAGGTCATTAGTGACATGAGCAGACCAAACAGAGGAGGCAATGTGGCCATGAATTGACATAACCAAAGCCTATGCTAGGGTCTCTTGAATATTATTTACGCCTTTTTCAATAATTGGTACTCTGTGGTTGTGAGGGGAGACATCGGTTCTTCAAGTCCTCTAGAGGTTTAAGACAATGAGATCCCCTGTCCCCTTCCCTTTTCATTCTTAGAGCCCGTTTGGATGGGCTTATTTTTAATACTATATATTCCTCCACCAAGAGATAAATGATTGAAGTTGCTTTTAAGCATAAGCAATAAGTTAGGAATTGTAGCTTTTGACTTTTGACTTATTTGATTATTTTGGCTTAAAAACAAGTGCTTAAAAGCACTTTTGTACTTTATCCAAACACTACAAAATGACTTAAAAGTTGTTTTGGCTTAAAAGCACTTAAAAATAAGCCAATTCAAACGGGCTCTTAGTGCTGTGCTTCTTTCTCAAATACTTAATAAGCTTCTTGCTTATAAGGTTTTTATATGTCCAACGATGGACCTAAAATCAATCACTTAACCTTTGCTGATGATACTATTATTTTATATAATGGTTGCAAGAGATCTGTTGAATTGATTATGAATACTCTTAATAGGTATGAACAAATCTCTGGGCAGCTGATCAACGAGTTATTTCCCTTAAATCTAAAACAAGTCTCGTTACTATCAATATGCTGAAAAGACTCACTGGGCTGAGATATCAAGAATTTCCCATCAAATACTTAGGGTGTCCATTGATCACAGGAGCAAAAAGCTATTCTACTACTCTAATATTGTTAATAAAGCCACTAACAAGATTAGAGGATGGCATACCAAATTCCTTTCCACCGGAGGGAGAGCCACTTTAATTAGACATGTCCTTTTTACCCTTCCTACCTATCTCTTGAGTGCCATTAACCCCTCCAAAGGTACTTTGGAGCTAATTGGAAAAATTATTGCTAGATTCTTCTGGTTTGGGAATGAAAATGGAGGAAAGTACCACTGGATTGTTTAGGAGAATCTGAGTTATCCATATGAGAAAGGTGGAGCAAATTACAGAAAAATCTCTGATATATGCTTAACTTTCAAAGCTAAAAAGTGGTGGAATTCGAGAACCAATAACTTTCTGTGGTGGTGCAGTGGAATAATGGGAACTCTCAAGGATGGAAAATCATGTGTGAAGCTCAGTTGCATTCTGAACATCACATCAATTGGAAGATTGGTAAATGAGAGGTCTCATTTTGGTTTCATAACTGGTCCAAATTAGGACCACTTTATTTGTTATGTCCTAATGTTGAAGGTCAAAACAATATCAAGCTCAATTTTGTGTATGTGAATGGAGTGTAAGACTAGAACAATATCCGATTTCAACCCCCAATGACCTGAAAAACAAGATCATCAATCTGGATATAGTCTTGGACAACCATATTCATGATAAAGTTGTTTGGCTGACTCCAGCTGTTTGGCTGACTCCAACAATGGACATTTCATTGTCCACTCAGCTTGGAACAATATTAGGCAAAAAAGAGCTCCTAGCTATGCCACCAGTAAGATTTGGAACAAAAGTATCCCTTTCAAGATGAAATTACTTACCTAGAGAGCCATATATAATAGGCTTTCAACTGATGATAAAGTTGCAAAGTTTGGGATCAACATCAACCTTGGGGGGCCATTGTTGTGCTACTAACATTGAGAATACCACTCTTGAGACAGTAGACCACCTCTTTTGTCAAGAAAACTTTGCTAAAAAGGGCTGGAGTGATATTGTTAATCCTTTGGGTGTGATACTCACCAACAACTCCCTTAGTATCTTATCCTTAACTGGTGGAACACTCAGGCCAAAAACCCCATTCTTTGCTCTCATAATCCTCCCCCTATCATTTGTTGGGAAATATGGAGAACAAGTTGTGCTACCAAATTTGAAAATACTAAACCTTTTGTGTACAGGGTTAAATCTAACGTTTTGTTTACTGTTGTGCAATTAACCAGAAAACAATTTGGTAAAGCAAAAATAGAGGAAAACTGGAGAAGCTTGCACCACATCTTTGAAGCTGATATTCAACAAAGAAGCATCACCATGATCAAATGGATCAAACCTCCAGATCTGACTATCAAACTCAATACTGATGGTAGGTGCTTACAAGGGAGGTATCGAGGAGGTGGCATAGTCAGAAACAGCTTGGGAAGCACCATATTTGCTTTCTCTATTAACTTGGGACATGGCACTAGCAACATGGCAGAAGCAACTGCACTTTTCCATGGCTTGAAATTGTGTGTTTGATAAAGGTTATCCCATGGTTTGGGATGAAACAGACTACTTACTACTGGCCAAATGCATCAGCAGAGAATGGAAACCACCTTGGAGGATCTCAGACATGGTTCAAAAATCCCAGAAGTTAGTTGAAGAGCATGGATACCATATAAGTCATTGTTTTAGGGAAGCAAATAAACCTGTAGATTAACTAGCCTCTCTAAGTCATGGACTAGAAGGGATCCATGAATGCAGCTCATTTTCCACTATGCCACAAATTGTCAGAGGCCTCACAAATATGGACAAATGGGATCTACCTTTTTTCATAAATAAACCATCAATGCCTTCTAAGATTGTATATGACCCACCCTAATCTGTTTTCACAAATTTAGTGTCAAGATTAAGATGCTTGTTCTTAGTTGGACCCTCTTTTGGTGTTTCTTAGAAGATCAATTCTAGATTGGCTCTACTCAATGATTATGTAAAAGTTTGGATGCCAAACTCAAAGCTGTCCTTTTTGCACAAATCAACGTTCAATGGAGGCAGTTCAATTAAAAAAAAAAACCATTTCATCTCCTTAGTTTTATTTAAGGATATGCCTTCTGATTACACAAAAGTGTTTAAAGAAAATATTACATTTTGACTGAGTTTTGATAACAAATATCTAGCTTATATTAAAACATTATGATACCGGTGTGTATAAAAATATATAATTATATGGCTGTTTGGAAATTTAATCCATACAAGGCACATAACATATAATAGGAGGTTATGTCAAGCATATCGATTTTCACACTTATTAAATTGAACATTAGAAAAATAATCACGTTTGATGTTGGGTGTAATTTCCTGATTTGTAAATGAATTTTCATATTATTTTATTCTACTATCTAATGTAGATCATGAGTATAAATTAATTTGGCATTTAATAATTTAATAAGTTATTTCCAAATATTTTCGGTAATCTCTGCGGGTAATAGGTATTGAAAACAAACTAGAATTTTCTAAAGGAAATGTATATTTTTCTTCTTCACATATTATATTATATAACTAATAAAATTGCAAAGAGGCTGAATTATATGATTGATGCATGTGAAATGTGTATCTGGGGGTTATTTCAGTACTCCTATCTGAATCAGTGTGGAAAATGTGTCAGGTTAGTTGGCAAAATTTTGAAAGAAATGAATGGTGTTTATATTTGATTGCATTAATAGATTTTAAATCCTAATACTATTTTGAATTTGTACAGTCATTTAAACTGAGTTTTAATGTTACGTGGCATATTTAAAAAACTTGAAATATTTGATATTTTAATCAAGAAAAGCTTGAATCAACACAAAATGTTTCTAAGTCATTATAAATGATGCTATAAAATCCTTTGGATGTTTATCTCCTTCAAAAATAGTTGAAACTTGGCACTTTGGAGTACAAAAAAAAAAAAAAAAAAAACTTTCTCCGTCTCAAATTATCTGTCGCTTTTTTATTTTACACGCCTCTTAAGAAATAAATTAATTAGGAGGGGTATTTGACCATCGTTATCCTTGTTTATGTCTAAGTTATAATTTCTCTCCATTAAACGTTTACTCTATTTATGTGTCATCTCTATTAATGACAGAATTCTACTAAGGGTAAAATGGAGAAAAATAATTAAGCGTGTCTTGGACTTCTAAAATGATAAATAATTTGAGACAATTAATTTTAAGTAGGCGTTTGGACATGCGGTTTGAAATACGAGATGGACATATAAGTGTTTGGACGTACGAATCTCATGGTTTGATTTTTGAAACCCCAAATCATCCAAAAAGGCATGATTTGGGGTTTCAAAGGTTTCAAAAATATCAAATATAAAACTTGACCCATAAGTTTATATTGTCAAGTTTTATATTTAAAAAAAAAGGACCCATAAGTTGGTAAATATTTTTAACAATTACTCCCACCAATCATTTACCAACCTCATTAACTTCCACCAACCTTTATTTATGTCTACCATATGGAAGGATTATATTAAAGAATAGTTACATTACTATTCATGTTAAATTTTCGTTTTTATTGAACTAAAGTTTGATCAATTGATGTTGTATTTTTTAGAAAGGCATTCTAGTAGTGTATTAATTTTGTTCTGAATTATGACTTGCTCATTTGGTAAGATTATATAAGAATTGAGAATGTTTTGATAGTTTTCTCAACTTATGGGTTTCTATGTAAGAGAAAATACAACCTAAGATATCCAAATTACATATTCAAACATTGCAAATCATGTCCAAACGAACAACCACGGTAGATAATTTGAGGCGGAGAAAGTAAGTCTTTTTTTTTTTTTTTAAATAAAAATAAACATAGAGTTCATTTTCCTATATTTTTGTGGTCCTTACCGTCAACAAATATGATACGTGCCCCCAACCCACAAAATAATAAAACAAAATTGTGGTATCCATTGATTTGGCTATTGCTGGATCTATTCTATAACTCTTAAATTTAATACTCTTATTATATGTCAACCAAAAAAAAAAAAAAAAAAAAAAAAAAAAAAAAACTGAGAAAATACGCAACATCCTCATCAACATCATCATTATTATCATATATATATATATATAATCACCATCTGAGACAGATATAGTTCTCATCTCTCCAATTTCTCTCTCTGTTGATTTTTAGCTTTTCTAGAACATCCCACATTTTGTTACATACAATAATACATATAATCCCTTTTTTGTTTCTTGATCCATTACCATTCCCTAAATTTGGGATTTAAATGCAATTGGGGTTTCAAGATTGAGTCTTTTTTGTTTTTAAAGTCAAAGGGGGTGTTTTGTTTGTTGTAGTTGAGCTGGTAAACAAGAAAAAAAAATGATATTTTTGGAGCAACTTAAGTGTATTGTGATGTTTGTTGCTTTGAGTGTATGTAGTGCTTCATGATTGGATTTGTTTTTTCATTGTTTTCTTGGATTTGAATGCTGGAATAGTTGGTTCCCGAGCCTGAGGCTCGGGTTTTGATTGTATCATATTAGTTCAAATATATATAGGGAAGCTTGTGAAATGGAGCAACAACAACAATATCAACATGAACAAGAAGACCTTTTTGCCCCTCCAACAATTCAAGAAGGGTTTATGCAGAAATTCAGGCTATATCAAACACTATCGGTAATAATGCATTGCCTTGTTTTATGCTTGGTTAAGAAAGTGAAGTGTATTAGATGAGGATCAGAGGAGTTTAAGGGTACTTAAAATGTGTGTTGTAAGTAGTGAAAGACAGTTCAAAAGTTGATCGTTCAATGGTCAAGAGATTGCATTTCCTATTGATCATTTGATTTAGCTAATTGGATCAAGATCTTATGATGTAATTGACACTCTTGAATTCCCTCTAGGATAGTAATGATAATTCAGTTTATGGAGTGCCAAAATGCTTGATATTTGATTGTGGTAAGGTTCATAGGATATTTTCTTAAGCTGGCAATTTTTTATTTTTGAAAATGGTAACATAAAATGTGGTAAGCTTAAGCTGGCAAAGTTGGAGGGAAGCCTTGGCGTAACTGATAAAGTTGCTGCCATATATCAAGGAGGTCACATTTTCGAGCCGTGGAAACAGCCTCTTGCAGAAATGCAGGGTAAGGCTGCTTACAACAGACCCTTGTGGTCCGGCCCTTCCCCACCAGCTGCCCTTTTAAGCTTAAACTGCAATTATGTGGAGTTCATTCCCTGGTTTGAAATGATAGATTTAATAAGCCTGTTAAATCTCCACAAGCTAGCATGTATTGTTTTGTTAGTACCTTCTTTGTCGACAAATGGTTTTATTACTTGCTATAACCTGTTAACTAATCTTTCTTATTTAAGATCAGCTTGAGTGTAAATGCTCCTAAGCAGCGATTGGACAGTTTTCCATCCTATGCAGTCATCAAAGTGCGCAGATATTTGACTATTTGATGCAATTCTATATGTGCTCATACCAATATTTATTCGACAAGATAAATCATGTTGTATTGGTGCAAAGTTCGATAAAATGTATGCGGGTGTATCTGGCACAAAGTAGTTTCCGTTGCTTTCTCTGATCAAAGAGCAATGAGTATTATCTAAGGATGGCGCCTTGTGCGTGTATAATATGGTTGGGGCCCATTGCCGAAGTGTCCTTTAGTTTTCTTGTTTCAGTTCAACTTTACTTTTGGAGGAGTACTGTCCTCTATGTTTTGTATTATTTCCCTTTTCTCTCATTAAAGTTCTTGACATACTTTTCTTGTTTGGTGAAAAACTTTGTCACAGAAATTTTACATAATAGGAAGGGACAAGAGTAGAGCATACTGGAGAGTGTTGAAAATTGACAGGATGGAGCCTTCTGAGCTTAACATACGTGAAGATTCAGCTACCTATACTGAACGTGAGTGCTCTGACTTGTTGAGAAGGATACATGAGGGGAACAAGTCTACTGGAGGTCTGAAATTTGTCTCTACGTGTTACGGCATTGTCGGTATGTGAATTCTTGAGTATAACTTTTCTGATGCGAGAGGCTTCATTCTTCTGATTTCAGTTATCTCTATGCTCTTTGTTAGGTTTCATCAAATTTTTGGGTCCTTATTATATGCTGCTTATCACGAAAAGGAGGCAGATTGGTGCTATTTGTGGTCATGCTGTGTATGCTATCACTAAGAGTGAAATGATCCCAGTTCCAAATGCTGCAACAAGGTCAAAGATGGTTAATTATAGCAGTGAAAACAGGTGCGTCTTTTTCTATGTTTGGTTTGTCTTTCTCTGATAAGGATGTTTCATATGGTCCATCACTTTTAAACTTTTTGAGTCATCTATGTATTCTGGTTGTTTTTGTTTGACTTGTTATTGGTGCAAATTGGCATTTCTTACTCCAATGATAGAAGATTGGGCTGTAAAATAGTAGAATATTGAAATGAGTTTGAAAGCTTTCACTTCCTGCAAGTGAAGCTGGAGGTTAGGCACCATCTACCTCTCTCAGTTCCCCTGCATTGGTGGTACCCTGGTTAATAGCATTCAACCCAGTTTGCTGCACATCACACATTCTCTGGATATTTCTTGCCTTGTCTACTTCAAGATCATGCTTATTATCACTGTTACCATTATCAAAAAAAAGATCATGCTTATTATCTTGACACTGAGCTTGGCGTGGTCTGCATTTAAAGGTGTAAATTTTTGTTAGCCTTAGGTGTTAGCATCTCCAGCTGTTCTTGCTTATTTGACAGCTAGAATGTGGAGTTTCTGTTGTGTGCCTCTGAGTAATTATGCCATTTTCAGTTTTGGGAAGAGTTCATGCATTAAAGGAATGTTTGGTTTTGGGATTAGAAAAATGTCATATAAAGTTTGGTAGTCTGTATTGTGTTTGGTTGGTGCTCCGTTTCTGGTATAAGCAATACTGGTATAATTTTATATTGCAATTCCGGCATTTATTTTTTATGACTGAGAAATCCGTCTGGAGCCAACTCTTTGGCTAACCGCAATCGGGGATGATGGGCCTTTCCCTCTATCCTTTTTTTTTTAATTCTTTTTATAACTGTGGTGTCCGGGCCAGCTTGCCCGCACCTCGACTAGTTCGACGGAGTACCTACTACCTCTCACCAGCCTAGTTACTAGGTAACGCTATCCAGCAAGGATTGGACAAATGAGAAGTGCCCGCTAGGATTTGATCCTGAGACCTCATGGTTCTCAATCACTTTATTGACCACAAGATCACATCCTTCTCTCTACCCTTCTCCACTTAAATATTGGACTTAGTTCAATTAGCACAGAGTTTGAACTTGTGACCTAAGACACAAGTCCCTCAACCTTTGCCAATTGAGATAACCCCTTGGGGAATTTTGGCATTATTTTATATATACCGAATTCAACACAGGATAACTTATATGAGGATAAAGAACCTAAAAAACCAAATAACATTGGTTTCAGTTTTTTACTTTTTATTTACTCTAAAATCTTTCAAAGTTTGTGAAGAATTTCTTGCCAAAGAGACTTGACAATTCAACAAAGGGGAAAGACGTTTTGGGATTTGAGATTTAGAAGGGGTTTTCAAGATTGGGAAGTGAGTGAGTTTCAAAGATTGATAGACTTACTTTATAGGCAAGTGAATCCGGTGGATAATCCCGATGTGTGGTGGTGGGGCTTGAGAAATAATGGAGTGTTTTATGAGAAATTTTTGGTTAGGGAGGAGGTTGATTTCCCACGTAATGCTATATGGGTTCCAAGTGTGCTGAAGAAGGTGTGTTTCTTCACCTGGCTAGCCACCTTAGGGGTGATTTTGACAATGGAAAATCTTAGAAAGTGGAAGGTTGTCTGTGTCAGTTGGTGTTGCATGTGCAAGGAGGCTGGCGGGGACATGGACCATCTTCTTCTACATTGCGGGTTTACCATGGGATTATGGTGGGATATGTTGAAGTGGTTTCGAACTCCTTGGGCAATGCCAAGAAGTGTGAAAGTTCAGTTGGAAGAGTGGATAAGGAGGAGAAGATGAAGGGCTTGGAACGTGGTTCCACTTGCGTTAATGTGGGTGGTCTGAAGAGAGAGAAATAGGAGAGCTTTTGACAGAGTAGAGTCGAGTTTCTGTCAGTTAATGAGTAGTTGAGTAGTCTCTGCTCCCTTATTTTCTTTTGGTGTGAACAGGAAGTTCCTTGTAGTGTAGATGACTGGGCGGAGTTTGTAGAGAATCATATTGTGTAGATGCTTTACCTTTTGGTATATCCCTTGTATACGGCTAGTTTGGCCATGTTTATGAATGGAAATACCTTTACTTGATCCACAAAAAAAAAAAAAAAAAAAAAAAGAAAGAATAGTGACCATAACTGTGCAGTGAAACTGCAGTCGCAGTGCAAAAAAAGGTGACTGTTGGTCTCTTCAGCTTCCCCACATAATTGACATACGGAAAGAATGGTCTGCCCCTTTCTCTTTGTAGTACAATCCCTGCATTATAATCGCCGTATAACTTTGTCCGTGAACCAAACAAAATTAAAAGGTCTGTTTGGGAATTTAAATTTTGGAATGGATCTAATTTGATCTTATAGTCTAATCTAGTCAGTTTGAATTTCCAATTTGTCTTTAATCTTTGATATAAGTTGGATATTAATAGTGATGTGGTGAGGTTGGAGGTAGCAGGTACGCGGTGGAATAATTGAAGTTCGTGCAATAGCCGTACACCATCGTCATAAAGAAGGTTGTGATGCTCCACTAACATTTGGGCTGTATACAATTATCAGCTTAGGCAATATACACAATCTGATCAGTGGCCATGGAAATTCATTTGGAAGACTAAGGCTCCTTATAAGGTTTCATGTTTCTCTTGGCTGGTAGCAAGAGAAGCATGTCTCACCCAGGAAAACTTAAGGAGAAGGGGTTTTCATCTATGCACTAGATGTGTTCTGTGTGATGCAGCCAGAGAAAGTAACTCTTATTTATTTCTACATTGCTCTTTCACTATACAATTGTGGCAACTTTTCTTGAACATGGTAGGACTAAGTTGGACTATGCCGGCAACCAGCTGTGAGCTATTGAAGTGCTGGAACTATAATGGGGCAGCAGTAAGATAAAAGAGTTGGTGGAAACTTGTTCCGGCTATTATTTGGTGGATAATTTGGAAGGAGAGGAACAATAGAGTTTTTGAAGACAAATGCAATTCTGTGCTGAAAATCAAGAAGAATTGTATCATTTTGTTTCACTTTTGGTGTAAAGAAAACTATGTAGAAGAGGCTGAATCACTAGTTGATATGATAGGTTCCTTGTGAAGCAGTAGTCCTAGGGTTTTTGTAAGTATGGCTTCACTGTTATGGTGCAGGTTTAATATATATATATATATATAGTCTCAAAAAAAACTAGTATGTGGGCTGTATAGAAAGAGAAAAATAGGAGCGCTTTCTAAGGGACACAAAATGATTTTGTATATTTTTAAGGAATAACCTCTGATATCCCTTTTTTTCTCTTGGTGTACTAATGAGATTCCAATAAAAGTCTGGGTTTCTTTCCTAGAGATTCATATTTCTTTGTAGATTCTCTACTTTTTGGTAGACCGCTTACATACAAGAGTTTTTCTTTCCATTTATTTTACTATATCAAGTAAAAGTTAATGAGGACTTGTTCTCAATCCTGTATGCAAATTATTGTTTCAGATTTATCTTTATAAGGTTTGCAATTTGTTAATCTGGTATGTGGTACTAAATTATTTTAGTGTATGTTGGAGACAAAATATGCATGCACATTCGATTTCTTCTAATTATATAGGCATGTGAAGTAACGGAACATCAAAACTGAATAAAATAAGACTCGATCTGGATTTAATCTCCTTTTGGAGAGATATCCCCCCCCCCCCCCGAAAAAAAAAGTAAAAAAAGGGGCAAGAAAAAAGCAGACTTACAAAATTAACTGATGTTTAGTTTCAGTAATTTAGTTTTGGAGGTTCCTAGTCATCTAGTTTTCTTTAGGCCTTCCTTTGCTTACTATATGTGTTTGACTGTTAATTTTTGGGTCTATGGAGGAAAAGCATTGATGATGACTAAGAAAGTATCATGTTGGTTTGAACAATTCAGAAAAAAAAAAAAAAAAAGAAGAAGAATAGTACCATGTTGGTTCTGCTCTCTCTCTCTCTCTCTCTCTATGATGCGGGCAGGGTTGACGGGTTTTCCACAAAACTATAGGCCTTTGTACGTTTCTGTTCATTTCAACTTTTATTAGTTTTATGATCGGTTAGTCTTGATCTGCTCATGGTATAGGTACAGGAAACTCCTTTGCATGGTGGACCTTACGAAGGATTTCTTCTTCAGTTACTCATACCATGTTATGAGGAGTCTACAGAAGAACATGTGCAATAATGAGAGTGGACCAGACCTGTATGACACCATGTTTGTCTGGAATGAATATCTGACACGTGGAATACGAAATCTCCTTCACAACACTATTTGGACAGTGGCATTGGTTTATGGATTCTTCAAGCAGGTGATCATCTGGTATTTAAAGTTAATTTACATTGATTCCCACTCTTGTGGAATATAGGCCTACTGATCTAGCCCATGGAATGCAAGGAGAACCATATGATTCCACAAGCGTTCTTTTTCTCTTTTCTGTTTGGCTGGGGGTTGATATTAAGGATAGGATCAAACTTGTTTGTCTAACTGATTTCTCTTCCAGCTGTTGAATTATCTTGTTAATAGTGCTTCTGTTATTTAGGCAAGTCTGGGTGTCTTTTTCATGCGAACATATCTGAAAATGCTATTTCATGATTTTGTTTTGGGGCTTTATGTTGCAACACAAATAGAAGGGAAATTTAGGGTTCGTGATGGTGGTTTTGGAATAGGATTGGCATTGACTACGACAGCAACAACAACATACCCAGTGTAATCCCACAAGTGGGGTTTGGGGAGGATAGTACGCAGACCTTACCCCTACCTTTTTGAGGTAGAGATTACCTTTGTGAGGTAGAGAGGCTGTTTCCGATAGACCCTCGGCAGGAATGGCATTGACTAGTAGCATGAAATAGTAGCAGGCAGCAGTAAACAGAAGGCTGTTCTCTCCTGGTGAATAGTGAGGGGAATTGGTACAGGGATATGAAAATGGAAAAAAAAATAAAATTAGAAGTCCAGGAATTTCATGCCGAACTCCATAGGGCCTATATTCAAAGAACTGAAGTACCTGACCTTATGACCTGTTGCGTAACCTGACGATCTGCCACATAATTTTGCTATTTAAGAATGTTTATTGGATTGAAATGTGAGGCTGTTTTGTTTAAAGCATAATACATTATTCTTTCTCTTACTTTTTTTGTCAAGTTATTCTTACTATTAGTTTGATGCCTTGATACTTAGGTTGTTTTTGTGGTTTCCAAAGAGAAGCCTTTCTAAAACTAGATTGTCTGACTTACCTTATTCGCAAACTTAAGATGTACCATTAATCTAGTTATTCTGATGAATCCAGGATACTCTGTCTCTCTCTGGGCGGGACTTCAAGTTGACTTTGATAGCAAGACGTTCACGTCATTATGCTGGTACCAGGTAAACAGTTAAATATATTAAAGATGTATGTAGCTTGTTAATGCAAAATGCATTTATTGATTCGCCAAGGCAATGTCAAAAATATATATTGGTGAGCAGGTATGCTACTGCTCTTCTCACAAGTCTACCCAACTGTCTATACAAAGTGGTACTTTCTTTGAGCCAAACGTATAAATGAATTCATAAATCTTTAGTCATCTTAGATTTTCTTTCACGTGAAAGATTCTCCTAGTCCTTTCACTCTAATTGTGTCCACTCTGAAGGTTAGCTTTCCATGCTGCTTTCCTCTCAGGACCGAACTTCCTTATCTCCACTACTATCACCTCTTATACTATTTTAGGAAAAAACTCAATTGATACCTATTAGGGTTGGTACTTGGTCCATAGTTGTGAACCACTGAATAATGCAACATTAAGTGATTTATATCTTCTCCATCATTTTTGCTCATTCAACACGAACTGACAACTATTCGTTTCCTTCTAAGATAGTCAGCGAAAATTCACGATGAACACCGTCCATTTGGACAATACTTGGTTGAAGTTGAAAAAAAGTATTTGAAAGCTTCAGCTGTGTTTGGATATAAATTTCACTTGGATGAAAAGGAAAGGAAGGCTATGATTAAACTTGAGGAAATTGATCATGGTAGGCTACATGCGCAGGAAGATATCACTGTTACTGCTGAAAGGAATTCACTTCCTTCACAGGCAGAAGAGGTGTCACAGAGACAGAAATGAAGGGAGATATGGATAAAGCAAAGAGTACGAATACAAATTTGTTCACTGGAAAGCTTATGCACATTAGAGATTTAATTGTATTGATAAAATTAAAATTGGGGAGAAGCTGGTGGAAGATGAGGAAAGTATCAGAAATTACATAGTAGGTTATTATAAGGGGTTATTTGCAGAAGTGGAGCATTGGAGGCCCACGTGGCATGATGAAGAAGTGGCCAAATTAACTGACGAGGACAGGGAATGGTTCCAAAGGCCCTTCACTTGAAGAGGTTGAAGATGTTAAATCGTGTGGTAGGGATATGATACATACTATTTATCCTTTGGAGGGAGATTTATTTTGGTTAATAGTGTGTCCGATGATATACCAACTTATTTAATGTCATTATTCCCTATACCTTTAGTGGTTGAAAAGAAAATCAACTCCATTAGGAGTCATTTTCTCTGGGAAGGAAATGTAGAGAGAAAAATGCAGTTGGTGAAATGACAGAAAGTAATGAGAAGTGTGAAAGTGGGAGGAGTTGTGTTGAGGAATTTGAAGTTTCATAACAAGATTCTACAGTGCAAATGACTATGGAGATTTAACGAGGAAGAAAATGAGCCTCAAAATGAGCCTCGGAACAAACTGATTACCACTAAATATGGTAAAAAGGCTTTCTGGGATCCTAGTCCAATGATTTCATATATAGGAGCCACTTTGTGAAATTATATTTGTAGTTATGGCCTGTGTTACAAAATTCTGTCATTTATATAGTGGTGAAGCTTGGAAATTGGTCCAAAACTAGATTTTGGACAGGTGTTTGGGCAGGAGTCATGGTCTTGGAAGATGCTTTGGAAGACCAAAGTACCAATTAAAGTTGCTGGTTTTGGATGGATTGCTGCCCGGCACAAATGTCTTACTCAAGATATGCTAGAAGAGAATATGCTTTATGCAACAGGTGTTTTTCTTCTGAAGAAAATCAGGAATATGTTAATCATCTATTTCTTCACTGCAAGCATACGGCATAGATCAGGGATCTGTTCCGTAATATCTATGGGTGAAATGGGTAATGCCTAATAGTGTTAGAAATTTATTGGAGATTTGGAAGTTTCAAATAGTAGGCAAGAGGAGGGAGAAGATATGGAAGACCATTCTTTTGTGCATCACGTGGACCATTTGACTGGAAAGACACAGAAGATGCCTTGAACATCAGAGGCTCTAGATTCCTATGCTATCCTTGCAAAATCTATATTTCTGGTGTAAGGAAAGGGTAGTGGAAAACTTGAAACGATTTTTAGCTTTAATGGAACTGTAGGAGTACATTTTGTATCTGTTTTTCTTTGGTAGTTTGCTTGTACTCTATAAGTACCTTCTTGGTATTCCTTTTGAATTTCTTTATAAAACTTATCTACGTGAGAAAATTGCAAATAATATTTGATTGAAGTTAATGTCCAAATGCCTATCAAGATCTTTCCTTTTTAGGTGCTTTTTGTTAAGAACGCGGAGCTTCTTTTAACTATATTCTAAAAGCTAGTTCAAGTGGTGAGGATTATGCGGAATCATATGAGGAGATCACATTCCATACAAATAGCCAATGGGATTCTAACCCATAGCCTTCCTCTGCACTCCGAGGATTGAACATATGTAGCGTGGAGTAGCATAATATGGGTGTCACCAATGTTGGATTGCCCAACATCAAGGATGGGTCTAACTCTGATACCGTATTAAGAAAATGGATGTTGAGCCTAACTGTATCTGAAAGGCTAGCTTAAATGGTGATGATTGTCCATAACCGTATGAGGAGGCTTCAACCCATACACTTAATTGATGTGGGATTCTACTTTCTTGTTTTCCCTTTCTCCAAGCTTCCACTTGTCGAGCATGAGTACCAAGATCCCATGGTGAACTCTCTTGCATACATGTCCTCTCTATATTGCTCTATAGTCACTTTAACCTATCCCGATGTAACTGTAGATCTTGAGTATGAATTCATCTAGTTCTTTTCTTCCAAATTCTGACTCCTTAGGGAGTTTAGTCCTAAGGTAGACACCTAGTGGTTTCTATAATGAGGTCAACTGGTGATGCTACTCTATTTCTTACTATGAGCCTGTTTGGACGGGCTTAAAAAAAGCAGCTTATAAGCCAAAAAAAAAAAAAAAAAAAAATTGGGGTAGCCCAACTTATTTTTTTTGGCTTATAAGCTGCTTTAGATAAGCTAAGCCAAACGGGCCCAATTATTTTTTTGAGCTTATTTTAAGCACAAAATGACTTATAAGCTGGCCAGCCAAACACAAAAAGTTGAAAACAGCTTATAAGCTGTTTTCAGCAATTTATAAGCCATTCCAAACGGGCTTTATGTCATATGCACGTGGCATGGAGATGCTTCCTTCAGGAATAAGTCTCTAAATCATTTGTTCGACTAGTCGACTTTCCCATCTGGTACCAAGAAAGAATCTTTCCCTTATATGATCTCTTTCCAGAAACTTGCTTCATAAGGGCTTGTTACTTCGTTTGAAAATCATCCATTACTCGATCTCCCATATTACTCAAATATCACCTTTCCCCGTTATGCATTTCTAACATTTGAGGATGTCCATAGCCATTCCAAAAGGAACATATTGAAGGCCTTTAGTCTCCTGATCCTAACACTCTCCCTTTTTTTTTTTTTTTTTTTTTTTTTTTTTTTTTTTTTTTTTTTTTTTTTTTTTGTGTGTTGTTGTTGTTGTATTCCTCAGCATTCCTTAATGCTGGCAACCTCCAAAAAGGACAGTAAAGAAAAAGAAAAGATAAACTTACAGTGCTCCTAATAAATCTACAAGATCATCTACATTCTCTATACATTGTTCTTTACACCAAAAGTAGAATGATGCAATACAATTCTCCTTCACTTTCTGAATAGAATGTGATGTATCTTCAAAGCATCTCCCATTCCTTTCTTTCCATACCGTCCACCAGATGCATGAAGGGATTACTTTCCACCAGTTTTTCTGGCTCTTGCTTCCCCCTCTTCTAATCCAGCGGCTTAGCAAGTCAGCAGTATGCTCAGGCATTGTCCATTGGACTTCTGTGAGACATAAGAACATTGTCCATAATTGTGCTGTAAATCTAACACACTCCCATTTTGAAGGATCTACCTTCTGCATTCACTACTTTTTAATCTTAAATCTCTATGTTGGACGGTGGCAATTTCTGTACGTTGAGTAGTCACTAATGACAATATTTTTACTTATAAAACTGACTACAAGGTAATATCTGAGTTTCTTATGACGGTCATGCAATCTGGAAAATGACATGTGATATCTTCTGTTTGCTCAGTGTATATTAGCCTTGTTCTGCCCTATTGAACAGTTTAAAGTGTACTGTTCTCATTATAAAATACAAAAGCTTTTGGGCCTTGTCATGGATAAGATATATTATAGGAAAAATTAAGCTGAGCGTCCATTCAGGCATCTAGTTTGTCAATTTTGGCCCAACTATCCACTTCTTACCCCAATTAACCCTTCGGCAATTTAGTTTGCAAGTCTCCCACGTGAGGCTCTGTTTATTGGATCTATCTCTTCCATGGCTTCTCCATCTCCTTCTACACTTTCCCAAAGCTCCTCACTCAACTAACTTATTTCCCTTCTCCCCATATTCCTCGTTCTCCGCTCCTCTCTGTTTCTTCGCTTATATACTTTTTCCCTTCTTCCATTCAAACAATGCCCTACAGAAATGGAGCTCCAAATCCGAATCCTAACAAGCCGGAGACACCTCGTGCTCTCTTTATTCAAAAATGGAATCTTCCTGTGTTCCCCTTTCAATGTTATTTCTCCCATGAAAAATCCTCTATCTGTGCTCTACTCTCTAGATCTCTACAGCTATTATTCTAACTTCTCTATATTGTGAAGAAGAAGACTCCTTCTGTATTTCCCTGTTTTGTGTGTGCGTGAGCAGTGGAGTTTTGGGATGACGATGGAGATGAACGCTGCCGGGGGAACGAGCTCGTGAGCGGCGTGAGCTCTGATGTTTGCCAAAGTGCTGATGAAGAATTAGCTCTCTGCCCTCTCCTATGTCATGGTTTCTATGTATATGATGGCGCATCTGTTGTGGTTCTGCCTAATCCCTATGTTTTCTTGAGTAGTGACTCTCATTGTGCTACTGTGGGAATGAAACAATGGATGATGGTGTACAGATGGAGATATGGTGGTGTTAGATAGGAATTTTTTAGTCCCCGCATAGTTTTACAATGTTTATGCATTGTTATACAAAGCATATACATTAATGTATAGTGTATATAAAAAGGCATCAAGCAGATGCAAAAGTTACAAAAGAAGTTGAAAAACTTATACATAGCTATACAGAACAGATACATTATCTATACACTGCAACTTGAGTTGGTTTCGTGTGTTTATACCTGATTATACAAAGCATATACATTATATAGACAAAGTAGATACCATGGGCTACATCGGCTGCAAACTAGATGTGTGGGCCGTATATATACATTAGTATATATACCGATGATACAGTGGGCTCGGCTGCAAACTAGATGCGTGGGCCGTATATATGGGTTATTTCCCCTATATTATATATATATAGACACACACACACATACGTATGTGTGTGTGTGTGGGAGAGAGAGTATTTAACATTTTTGATATGGATAGGAAGTATGGTATTTAACGATTTTGTACTGCGTGTGTGTAGAAGTAGTTACAGTTTATCATCTAAACTTTCTCGATATTAGTCTACATTTGCAGAAGGTATTCTATTTTGGCAAGTTGGCCAAGTTTTCTGTATGATCTGTGGCTTCAATCCATGGTTGGCAGTTAATAGCATAGTCTACGTGGCTACTGATGAGCTAGTATAGCTTATGTTTACAGGAAACCAGACAACCTGCAGCATAACTTAATAAAGTTATTATAGAAAGATGCCCAGGCTTGCAATATTTGTTACTGTACATTTTAAATGGGTGATTGTGTAGTACTTTTTAGCATGGTTTATTATGCAATCCCATAGGTTTCAGGTATCTGTTCAACTACTGGACATTTCCATCAGTCTTCTTGAATTATATTTCTCATCTGGCATCATGTCTTTCTTCTTAGAGCGCACTCTTCAATTCTGGTGCTGACTGTTTTTTTTTTGGCCTTTCTAGATATCTGAAGCGAGGCGTAAATGAAAATGGTAGAGTTGCGAATGATGTTGAGACTGAGCAGATGCTATTTGAGGATGTCGCTGAAGATTTGCCAGTGCAAATTAGTTCTGTTGTTCAAAATCGTGGGTCCATCCCGCTCTTTTGGTTTCAGGAAACTTCACGACTAATTCTTAAGCCTGATATTATATGTATGTTCAAGCTAGTTCATGCTACCTTTGTAAGAATTTAAAATTGCTGTTAGGTTAACTTAGTGTTTGTCATTTAGTGTCAAAGAAGGATCAAACATATGAAGCAACGAGACTTCATTTCGAGAATCTTGCTGAGAGATATGGGAACCCCATAATTATATTGGATCTGATTAAGGTGAGGGATGTTTTTTTCAGTCTGTTGTTGTCTCTGTCAAAGGATCAGACTCATACTGTTATAATGTCTTAAGGGGCAAGTAAAAACATGTATCTTCTTTGGAGCAGAGAGCCTTCTTCCTTGAACACCCTGATTCCCCCCTCCCTAGCTCACTAGGCATGCTAATATGCTAAAAGAAGAGAGAATAAGGAGAAAAGCATCTCACCACTGTGAAATTCTTCAATTGACAGACCCAAGAAAAAAAGCCCCGGGAGTCTATCCTTCGCACGGAATTTGCTAATGCAATTGAATTCATCAATAAGGATCTATCTGAGGAGAATCGACTTAGATTTCTCCACTGGGATTTGAACAAGCATTCACGAGGGTATTTGACTTTTTTATTTCTGTTTCTTTAACTTCTTATTCAAAGATCTGATTTGCTATAACTTTTGCTTTTTCTTTTCCCCCCTTTTTCAGCAAAGCTACAAATGTCTTGTTTTCTCTGGGAAAAGTGGCTACATATGCATTGAATTTGACAGGTTTCTTCTATTGTCAAGTAACACCAGCCTTAAGATCTGAGGGATGTTTGAAATGGCCGACTATCGAGTAAGTTTCTCATGTCATTTGACAAATGCAAACATTGGGAAGACATTCTTTCTATACAAATAATCTGCTTTCATGTGTTGGCACATATAGAGTTCTGTATAATTGCGTTGATTATTTACATCATGTCCAATTGGTCATTTCTCATCTTAAGCAAAGTCTTATCTTTTTTTGGTGTTTCATTCTCTTTGATGTTTCACCTTATCCCTCTATGCTGCTGTCAGAAGACCAATCAATTTTGTATTATTTCTTTACACTCACGGTCTTGAATATCTAGATTTTTTTTTTCCCTCTTTGGTGTAGTTGCATTAAGTATCCTCCTTCGGGTAGTGATTCCCTTTTTTATCCCCCTTCTTAAGAGCTTATGGAAATTTTATGGACTAATGAATGTAAATCTTGCCAAGCTGCATCAAACGGATGGTAATTCTTGAAGTGTGTGACCATCTCATCAAAAAGCTTTAGCTTAAGTGAGCATACTTTAAATTACTTAATTATGTCTTCACACGCGCTCCCTCACCTGCGGGCTTCAATTTTTTTCATGGGCCAAACACATGGAAATGGGTGGCGGTGAGACTCTAATCCAGGACCTCTGCCTGCTTTCATATTATTTTGAAATGTGTGACCATCTCATTTAAAAGCTTAAGCTATTAGAGAGCATATTTTTAATTACTTCATTATGTATTCAACAGTGATGACCATCTTTTCCTGAACTTCCTGTATTTAAAGTTTGGATCAGTTATTGGTCTAACATACTACTAATAAATTACCCCAGGAGAAAGTCATGTATCCGAATTGCGAAAGAACTGCAGTCTGTAGTTATGCTGTGCTTGTCATCTCAGTTGATTGGCTGGGTATAATTGTCTTGAGACGGAAATAGGCTAAAACTTTTGAGACATCTCGTTTTTGGTGTTTGACTTATTGTTTTGTCATATTCGAAGTCCTAAGTGATCAGCCCCCGGTCTCTGCAGTCTAGACAGGTGAAAAGGCTCACTAGACGTATGAGGCTGCAGGACGGCATACTTGTGCTGATTTAGATTTGAATTTGTGGAGGGATGGTGCAAAACAAATTAGGTTTTAGTCCCTGTCATTGTCAGATGGCATGATTAAGGGATATGCTTATGCTTAGAGGAATTAACTTGATACACATGAACAATAATTAGTTTTAAAACAAAATTACAAGCTTCATATAATTGTTTCTTTTTAAAATCTATTCATTCATCATCAATTAAGATTCGATTTATATTGTTTCCTTGGGATCAAATTTGATCCTATGAGGTGGGACAAAGGCACAGATGTTTCTACATTTTTTTTGAAACTGGTAAATTGTATTCCTCAGCATTTAGGATATGCTGGAGACCATCAAAAAGAGTTAAACTGAAGGCAGAAAGAGTAAAAGAAATACTTACATTGATCTTAATAGATCTACAAACTGATCTATATCTTCTAATCCTATTTCTTTACACCAAAAGTAGAAAGATACTATACAATTCCATTTGACTTTCTGAATGGAATTGGATCTATCTTCAAAACACCTTTCATTCCTTTCTTTCCAAATAGTCCGCCAAATACAATGAGGGATCATCCTCCACCATTTTTTCTGGCTCTTGCTGCCTCCTCTTCTCATCCAACAACTTAGTAAATCTGCAGTATGCTCAGGCATAGTCCAGTTAGTCTCTGTCAGGTTGAAGAACAAAGACCAAAGCTGTGCTGTGAATTTGCAGTGAAGAAAAAGATGGTTGTTGGTTTCATTGCAAAGATAACATCTGGAAACTATGATGCGTCCCTTTCTCCTCAATACTTCATGTGTTAAACAAGCTCTCGTTGCCACCAGCCAGGTGAAACATTTCACCTTGGTTGGGGCTGGACACTTCCATATTTTGAGCCAAAATTTTGACTGCTCCCCATTCTGCACCATGTCCTCCTTTTTGTAAACCCTGCTTACAGTGAATTGCCCATCAATATTGTGTCTCCATCTCAAAGCGTCTGGATCAGAGGTAGTGCCATGAAAATTACCAGTTCTATTCAACAAACTAACCACCCTTTCCACCTCCCAGTCATTCAAAAATCTTCTAAAAGTTAAGTCCCATCCCTGAGCACTCCAAACTTCATGTATAGTGACCTCTGGGTTGTCACTTAAAATGAATAGATCTGGATAAACTTCCATAAGTGGGACTTGTTCATTCCAAGCATCTCTCCAGAACTTTGCTTTTTTCCCATCTCCTACTTTCATCTGCAAGTTCCTTTCCAACTTTGGCCACAGAGCTCTTATTGTTTTCCATACTCCAACACCATAAGTACCATTACTCACATTAGTACAACATGGATTGAGTTCACCAAATTTGCATTTAATAACCTCCTTCCACAGTGCATTTTCCTCACTATTGTACCTCCATAGCCATTTCATCAATAAGCTATTGTTTTGTGATCTCAAGTTTCTGATGCCCAAACCACCTCTCTCTTTCCCCTTCATTGCTATCTGCCATTTCACCAAGTTGTAACCTTTGCCCTCTCTATTCCCATGCCACAAGAACTCCCTTCTGAGTCTATTCAGAATTTTCTGTATATTGGAAGGTAAAGGGAACAAGGGCATAACAGAAGTAGGCAAAGAATCTAGGAGAGAGTTGATAAGAGTCAGCCTTCCTCCCAGAGATAAATATTGAGCCTTCCACCTAGCCAGTTTTTTTTTTTCCGTTTTCTCCACTATACCATCCCAGATTTCCCCTGCTTTGTGTTTGCTTCCTAGAGGCATGCCAAGGTAAGTTGTTGGCAAGTTCTCCACTTTACAGCCATAAGATGTGAGCAAGATTTTGTATGTTTGGCACCTCCTTTATTGGAAACAAACTTGTTTTCCCCCAGTTGACTTTCAATCCAGAACAGGCCTCAAAAATTGTCAAAATCATTCTAATGTAACCAATCTGCTCAACCTTAGGCTCACAGAAGATCACTGTGTCATCTGCATACTGCAAATGACATATTTCCTTCATCTGCCCCCTGCAGATGTTTCTACATAAGTAGGTCCAAATGTGGTAGAAAGCCGAGCCGAATGCCAAGGTGTAGGGGAAGCCCTTTACACTAATAATCGCTGGCCATAACCTGCTTTCCAACATTTTCTAATAGAGACCGCATCAACTATCCTCGTGCATTTATTCTTGTTCTGCAATAGGGGATGTGGGTATATCTGTTCCCAAATGATGAATACTACACACCCCTTGCCCAAAAACCTGCCAGCTCCTCTGTTTATCCATTCTCTAGTACTGTAAATAACATAGTATCTCGTAGTTTCTTCCCAGTTCTACCTATCAAGACTCCCTGGTTCTAGCGCTCTTCATTGTGAAAGAGGTTTCTCTGTTTTTCCTTCAGAAAGCTTTTGGTACAGTCCTACTCTTTTGCTATTTGATTGGCTTCCTTATACAATGCCTTGCTATAATTTTTCTTGATGCCATGGTACATCTGCTACCTTTCAAGTCATTACAACAAGAGTCAAAAGGGCTTTTCCATTTTCAGTGATTCAGCTTAGAAATTCTGCAATCAGAGTTTTCCAAAGATGATAGGAAACTTATACGTTGATGTGAGGTATCACTTGAAGTAGGTCAATAACAAAGGGATAACGTTGAATTGAATATACATTAGGTTCTTCTGTTGGATGTTTGAGCTGCTTAGAATTGTATTTTAAAAATAGTTGCAATGATGTGGCACAGATATGCTGCTGCTAGTAATGTGGATCGTATGAGACATTTTGACCCTGATGTTGAGAAACAATATAATAATGACAACAGTGAGTCAGATAACTCAGATGGGAAAACCAGTGGATGTAACTACGTGAGTAACGGCTATCTGAAACCAGCAATGTTCCAAAGGGGGGTGCTAAGGACAAATTGCATAGATTGTTTGGATCGTACTAATGTGGCACAGTATGCATATGGATTGGCTGCTTTGGGTCATCAATTCCATGCATTAGGAGTTACAAATTCAACAAAGATAGACCTTGATGATCCTTTGGCGGAAGAATTAATGGGGTTCTATGAGAGGATGGGTGACACACTTGCTCATCAATATGGTGGCTCTGCAGCTCACAACAAGGTATAGCTGGTGCTTAGCATTTCCCTTTTCTTTTTGCACATTATTTATAAATCAATATTTCATTAAAAAATAAAGACCTCATCGGTGTCAAAACTATGTTAAGTTGAAAACATGACACAACCCGAGTCATTCAGAGTCGTCCATCAAGTTTGCCAACTGTCAATTAATATGGTTATTTACTTCCATCTCTAATTTTCTTTCTGCAAATTATTAGGTTGGCTAGACTGTAATGAAAATTATTTGCGATAATTCTTAATGCAGTAGATGATACATTAGTCTTTCAGTTTTCTTATTTGATATTTGAAATGACTGTACTCCCTAGGCAGATAAAAATATCATAGAAGTTTCGTTTTCCCAAAAAAAAAAAAAAAAAAAGTATCAAAGAAGTTATGTTACAAACAGCTACATTGTTGTGATTTCTAGGGTGTCTGGGTGGGGAGTTCATGTGTTTTGTACTCCCAACTCTGTTATATCTTTTCTTTTGTTTTTCATCTTCACTATAAGGTGTGAAAATTAGTTTCTTGCAAATTGAGAAAGGAAAGAACCTTTTGACTTGTAATTAGAGCCAGCGACCTAATAGAACTATTTTTTTTTGTTTTTTTGTTTTTTTGTAAATAGAAGATACAATCCAGCGATTAGAAAATGAAACTTAAGGAGATAAAATGGTAGGGACCCGAAATTAGTTATTCTTGCCTCATTTTTATTTGCTATTATCCCGTACGCCTCCTTGATACTAATGGAAACGAAGCCCAGGACATTCTACACGTGTATGTTTTATCTTTTCTCATCCAATGTTAATAGTTTAATCTTGGGACAACGTCCTGCAGATATTTTCAAAGAGGAGGGGCCAGTGGAAAGCTGCAATTCAATCACAGGAGTTCTTTAGGACTCTTCAGAGATATTACAGCAATGCCTACATGGATGCAGAAAAACAAAATGCTATTAATGTGTAAGCTCATTTTCTCTTTATTCGCATGTGTCAACGCAGTCTGAGCGAGTGGTTTAGTTTGTGCAAATCCTTTAAGTTCAACTTCTCTTCTTCTGATAATCTATTTGCCAAGTTACTTGAAATTTCAGATAGTTTTAACAATGTCTATGAGCCTGCTAGTTGGAATTCTGATGACATTCTATGAACAGGTTTTTGGGGTACTTTCAGCCGCAAGAGGGTAGACCTGATATATGGGAACTGGACATGTATCAGCATTACTATGTGGGTAGGAATGGGGAAAGCTATGTTGGTGACAATGGAAGGTATGATTGTCAGACCTGTGATGTTATGCCTCTTTAACTTTCTTGCTTTCCATAGATTAGATATTTATCATCTAAATCAGGATGAGACTAGACTAATATATAAGACAAAGGCTTTGATATTCTGTTGCATTTTCAAGGTTTACTTAATTTACTCGGAGATAATGTGTTTCAACAGAGATGGCAGAAATGTGCCCCCTAGCGACTTGATCTTTTCCTGTAATTTCTTGTTTTGAAGTAAGGATTATGGTGATAAACAGGTCGCTCTTTCAAAGATCATTCTCAGATGGGAACATTCTTCATGAAAGTCAATTTCCCCTATCAACTCGGAATATTGGAAAGGGTCTTTCTAAGTCTAATAATTCAAAAGAAGGAAGCAAAGCTCTCTCCGAATCAACACCGGAAATGTCAACTTGTGAAAGTGATTTGACATATTCAAGGTACACAAAATTTATATGATTGAAGGAAGTCTCTTAGGTTTTGCATCTTTTTTATACCGTGCAATTATGGATCTATTGGTGATTCTGCAATGTTTTAGCTAGTGACCTGCTAATTTGGACTACTCTCTACATTATTGTGCTATTAGGATTTATTAGTTACTTTCCTATTTTCTGCTTTTTTGGGGGTCATATTTTAAAAGTGGAGCTCTAATTTTGACCTGAAAATCATGTCAGGTGGAATGGGTTCTTATTTAACCCACTTTCTTCTCCCTATTTCCTTTAAAAGACTTAATGCAGCCCCGTGCAGCCCCGTTTCTCGTTCAATATTCTTAACTGGTTCTTTTTCCTTCTCACCAGCTTTTCTGTTGCTGCTTTTGCCCCAAATTACCCAAATTATGTGCCACACTTCCTATTGCAATTGCTTTTTTTGTCCTCTTTCTGCAAACAAGCTTTTTCCCTGTGCAGGTCAATGCTTTTTCAGTATGTTTCTGTAAAAAAAGTACTGGAAGTTTTGTTAGTCTGTGAGGTATCAGTGTTATAATCTTGGAGTTAGAATGGTACAAGTTTTAGGTTTTCAAGTAAGATACATCCCACATTATATGAATCTAATATTCATTATACATTAACTCATCCAGACATTTTTCTCCTGTTATTTTCTCATATGTTACCGGAGTTACAGTCTCAGTGTAATGGCGATGACCAGCAGTTGATGACCGAACTCTCATCGGGGTGAACCCAAACTTCACTACCTGTTAATCGTGAACACATCATAAGGGCGCTCAATTGCCCAAACCAACACTCTTAGACATACCATGTATAGATAATCCTCAAAATGTGGATACCATAGCATAATCACATGCATAATACATCCCGACAAGCGATTGCATCATTCACGTATTCCAAAATGTATAAACTACTTCCGTAGGGTCATCATGGACCTCCTAAAGATGTCAAGAGGTTGGGAACTGCCCATAAACTCAACAAAATAAAGGTGGAAGCTCACCACTGTGCCTGGAACATATGAGAATCGCCTGCTAGACTCACCTATACTTGCTAAAGAATCTGCAGATCAAAGGTTGGGAAGTGAGTCTTATGACCCAGTAAGTCTCATAAACTACCTTTAAAAAGGTTGAACAAGATTTTAATTTATAAGCAAGCATACATAATGTAACATAACACAATGCAACATGAGTTACCCTTCTAAAAAAATAATGCAATGCAAAGTGTCATATACATAGCAATACTATATCTACGGGACTACTTATATGAGTGTCGGATATGCACGGATCTAGAGGTCGGATTTGGCATAATCTAAATTTTAAGATTCGGGGTGCGGACCTTGCGGATATGAGAAGGGGTTCTAAAATAATTCAAAATTATAAGAAAGATAACAATCTATGCTAGAAATAAAAGAGAAAAATAATTTTTTATAGTTATGTTTCATTTATAATTAAATATTAATTTTTAATTAACTTAAAATCAGAGATGTTAAGTGTCCACTCTTCAAGAGCTCTCCGTTTCTTTCTATTTTCAAATTTTTTCTCAGATTGGTCCATGGATTTGGTCAAAGTATCCAATGTCGTTTTGACCAGATCCGAAGAATCCGGTTTTGATGTCGTTTCGGACAGGTTAGCAAAAGTGAACGGTCCGAGCAACATATGATAGCAGATACATATCATACAGGACCTACTTATATGAAGAATCATATGCAAAATTTGAGGAAAAAGAAAAGGCTTCTTTGTATTTCCGTACAACCTTACATCCCATGAGAAGGGGTATTTAAACAATGAATCGTAAAACTAATTGAAATTACAATGAAAAGAAATATTCTATTCCTATAATTAACCTAGGACAAGGAAAATAAAGGCTCCTAGTCATGCTGATTAATTAACACAATCAACACCACCTTCAAGTTGGAGCAAAGATATTGGGCATGCCAAACTTGCAAATTGAAGTATGAAAAGTCCTTTTGTTGAGACCTTTTGCAAGCACATCCGCTAGCTGTTTTCCTGGCGGTGCTGGTGCATGAAACAAACTTAAGGTACCACTTGTAGCTTTCTCTTTGATGAAGTGCCGATCAATTTCAATATGTTTTGTGTGGTCATATTGAACAAGATCTGAGCTATTCTAATTGCAGCTTTGTGTTCACAGTACAAGGAAAGTTTTCCTTTTTCAGAAAATCCCAATTCTTCCGGTAACTTTTGTAGCCAAAGATGCTCATAAATATCGTGGGTCTATATTTCTACTTTAGCACTGGATCTGGCAACTATACTTGCTTCTTGCTTCTCCAAGTAACCACGTTCCCTTCTACGAGTGTACAGTAACCGTATGTAGATCTTCTATCATCTAAAGATCCAGTGCAATCCGTGTCTATAAAAGCTTCTATCTGGACTTGACCATGTTTAGAGAAAAGAAAAGTTTTCCCTAGAGCAGACTTATATACTGCGAAATGTGAAAGACAACTTGCATATGAGAATCTCAGGGACTGACTCACCAAGCTGACTGAATAGGCTATGTCTGGTCTAGTGTGAGAGAGATAAATGAGTCATCCAACCTCTGATATCGCTTCTTATCAATTGACTCTCCAACCTGTGTTTGTAACTTGTGATTCCTTTCTACAGGCAATTCTGCTAGTTTGCAACCTATCAAACCAATTTCTTTCAAGAGATCTAGAATATACTTCATTTAAGAAATAAAGATTCATCTTTTTGATCTAGCAACCTCAATCCCCCAAAATACTGCAACTTTTCGAGATCTTTGATTCTCAAAGTCTTGTGCTAACAACTTCTTCAATTGGGTCATCTCCTATGATTACTATGTCATCAACATATACTATGGGAAGAGGAGTTCACCCTTTTGATGTCTTATGAAGATGGTATGATCAACGTTGCTTTGTTGGTGATCGAAAGGAATCATCGCTTGGGAGAACTTGTGAAACCAAGCTCTAGGGTATTGCTTCAGTCAGCACAAGGCTTTTTTTTTTTTTTTTTTTTGTTGAGAAGGTAACATGTCCGCACAAGGCTTTTTTGAGGCTGCACACCTTTCCCTTACTTTGTTCAGTTTCAAATCCAAGAGGGATCTCCATGTACACCTCTTCTCCTAAGTATCCATTAAGAAATGCATTCTTCACATACACCTCTTCTCCTAAGTATCCATTAAGAAATGCATTCTTCACATCCAACTGTTGGAAGTCCCATTCAAGATTAGCTGCACAGGACAAAAGAATTCTGATATGGTTCATCTTTGCAACTGGGTCAACTCTATAAGTTTGAGTGAATCCCTTGGCAACCAATCTTTCTTTTGATCTTTCAATTGAGCCATCAACTTTATGTTTCCCACACTGAACACCCATTTGGAGCCAACCAACTTTTTGTCTGGTGGTGAAGTGACAAGTCCCCAACACTTTTTTTTTTTATTTTTTTTTGACAAAGCCTTCATATTTTCAATCAATGCTTGCTTCATTTAGGATCTGCAAAAGCTTCCCTCCAATTTTGGATAATAGACACAAAAGTAATAGACAAGGCAAAGGCTCTATAAAATGAAGATAGGAATTATAGGAGACAAATTAAATAAAGGATGTTTGGTATAAGATTTGACTTTTTTCTATGAGCAACAGGCAAAATAAAGGATGTTTGGTATAAGATTTGACTTTTTTCTATGAGCAACAGGCAAATCTAACTCATTAGAAAATGTAGATAACTCACCAGTAGAAGAGGATCCAACTTCAGCAGATTGTGTAATGACTTCTTTTGCTCTATTTCTCCTTGAGTAAGCTATCATATCAAATCTATCCAAACATCCAAAAGTCTCCACTTGAAAATTGTCTCCAGTTTCACGTTTTCCTGTGATGGAACTAGAGAGAATCATCTTTTCCTTCTTATTGCTCTCCCCCTAAAGAGGGTGATGGTGTAATACCACAATAGCGTTCGGACTCTCAAAAGGTAAGATAAATGCTGACAAAAAATCTCTTGGAAAGAGGATGATGGCATTTGTACCCTTTTTGTGTAGGATAATACCCAATAAGATATGTTTAAGAGCTCTAGGATCAAGTTTCCGAAAATTCCTAGTCTGAACAAACAGATTTGTGAAAGAAAATAATTCCTTGATACTAGACAGGGGTAGAGGAAGATGTTCAAGAACTCCGTTTAGATTTGAGAATATGTGGTTGTGAACAGAGGACTTTGGGGATGGCGGGTTGGTGGAGTAGTTACGATGTAGAAGGGTATCCTTCTTTCAGGATTGCCAAAAAGCTAAACATGCTCAAGAAGGACATAGAAGTGTGGAACAAAGAGGTATTTGGGAAGGTAGAAGTGAGGATGAAGGAGATTATGACAAAGGTGGGGGTACTGGAGAAGGAGGAAAAGGTGAGGGAGGTGGGGAAAAGGGAGAGGGAGAGGAAAGAGGGTTTGAGAGGGAACTAGCGGCTTTATCATTAGCCCAAACTAGTTGGAAACAGAAGTCGAGGGCTATGTGGTTTTAAGAAGGGGACTCATATACAGAATTCTTTCATGGGGTTGCAGTAGCAAACAAAAGGAGGAACTTCATAGAATCGATGGAGGTGGGTGGGTAGTGCACTGGGGGGAGGAAGGTGTGGAAGGGCTGGAGCAAGAGCCTTTGAAGACAATGTGTTCTGAAAAACTATAAATAAGCAACAGAAGGCCACCATCAATGAGGTTTGGTCCGTCCATGGGTGGAATCTCAACTTATAGGAGATTCTTGAATATAATTGGGAAATCACTAGAGTTGCAGACTTCTACAACACAATCAACCCATTCATAGGGGTCACTCAGAATGAAGACATGGTTTGGTGGTTGGGACACAACTCAGGCAGATTCTCCCCCAAAAGCTCCTATTAGGTGCTTAACTAGACAATATTATGACAAATTTTCGCCCTGGAAGCATATCTCGTAAGTAAAGACCCCCTGTAAAGTGGCATGTTTTGTTTGGCTAACCAGAAAGGCCTGCTTAACACAGGATAAAATTGAAATAAAAGAGGTCTACAACTCTGCTCTAGATGTCACTTACTTGAAAGAGAGCCGGAAACTAATAGTCACTTGTTCTTACATTGTACAACTTTGGGATATATTTCTAGCATTAGCAGGGATACACTGGTCATGCCAAATAACACCAAGGAAATGTTGTCATGCTGGAACAAAGGGAGAAGACTGTCTGCTCAGCAATATAGATGCGATTTAATTCGTGAATGCATATGGTGGACTGAATGGAAAGGAAGGAGCTCAAGTTGTTTTGAAGATAGGGATACATCAATCCAGGACACAAAGTGAATTGTCTGCTGCTGTTTTATTTTTAGTGTAAGCAGGAATACACGGAAGATTCAGAAGCTATTCTAGCTTTTCTAGGATCTTTGTAAGAAGATGGAAATTTCAGATGTATATTTTGGTACATTCCCCTGTAGTTATGGCCATTGGCCAGAACAACTTTTTTTCATTTTGAATATACAAAAATTGTTACCATCTCTGAATAGCTGTGTGTTGTCTTACCATTATTTCTGTGGTTAGTCGAAGTTCTGGTCTATGGATGCTATTTCTCACTGCATGCAAGTGAATATGCTACTTTTGAGAATCTAAATGAATTTAGATTTAGCATGAAATCTAGTTTAAGTAGCTGTTCTCCTAGTAAGCAAAAACCTCCATATACATCATTTTCTTACTTACCTTCTGCGCTGCTTATTTATCTTTCTTTATGCAGGTATGCTCAAACAGTTCCTACAAGGCAACATTTTGTAGACATGCAAAGAGATCGATCCCTTGAACAACAAAATACAGATGCATATGACTACTCCAACTTTGTTGACTTAGATTGGTTGTCTTCTTCTGGGAATTCCTGTGAGGATGAGCTATTGGACAGGTAATTGATTGAGGACACTAAGACTTATATTTCATGCTTTGTCGATAATAGGGTTAAGCTGAACATTATATCTGAGATATTTTCTTTCTTACGACATATTTTGTTGAGATTTAAATTCTCTCAAGCTCTGTTGGCTTTAGAGTCTTGGGACTAAATCACTGCTTATGCCATTTTAAAATCCGATTCCTTTATTGAAGCGAAGTTTGTTTATGTATTTATCTCCCATCAACTCAACTAGCTGAGATGTGAGACACTTTGCACTTAGGTCATTCCAGGTTCTAAAATTTTCCATAATCTTCCATGTAACTCTTAGGTCTTGAGAATCCAAGTTATCTGTTAATTGATATTTCTTTTAGTATGCTTTTTTTTTTTTTTTTTTTATGACCGAGTAATCCGTTGGGGCAAACCCTTAGGACCAACTGCAGCCTTCAAAACTAAGGGATACGGCTCGTCGCTCTACCCTTCTCTACTTAAGTACCACGCTTGCGGCTCAGGGCTCGAACCTATGACCTAAGTCACAAGTCCCTCAACCTTTGCTTCTTGAACTAAGCCTTCGGGGCCAATGTTTTTAGTATGATTTCCTTTTCATTTTAACTTTTTTTAATTCTGGTCGTTAATTTTGGAAGACTCAAGTGTTATGCGGTGAAATTAATTTCCTGTAAAATTGGAGATCAAATTGCTTTAAAGTTCTCAAACCTGCTATCATTTTTAGTACTCCGTGGAATTCGTAGGTTTCCTTTATGCCTTGAATTTTCTTGGATTTTGTGTAATGTAAGCTGGTCATGCTCTGTCAGTTGACTATGTTGTGACCGGTCTTCCTGTGCCAAACTCTTTTCTTTTCTTGGTTTAAAAAGATACCTTCAAATGAATATTCTGGTGATATCTGTTTTTGAAGTGGTTTTAATCTTGATGGTTGTGTAGGACTAGGACTCTTCCTTTTCGTGTTCTCTGTGATCATTATTTTCTCATAATGGTGTCGTCAAGTTGCTGTTTCCGTAATCCTGAACTGCAGGAAGAATAATAAACAATGTTGTTTGTGCTTTCTATTGGTGCAGGTCTCTGTTCACAAACTCCCCAATAGGTGGGCTATCATCAGAGAATGTTGTCAGTGACATAGTAGGGGAAACAACCCCTCTCTCCAGTGAAGGCGGATGTGGCATGAATGTTGGTATTTCAGTTACTTCACAAGTAAGGCTTTACCACTTTCTTAAAATTTAGATTTTGCCAAACCACTCAAGTGATGTTCTTGGGTGCAATTTCATAACACCGAAAAAAAGATTACATGAGGAGTTGCTTATAGAAGCCTTTGTCTCCAGTGTTGCATTGAGGAATGAGTAAAACCTATCCCTATGCAAAAATTATAATTAACTAAGTGAGGAGGACTTCTCCTTTAAAAGATGTATGCATTTGAGCTTTCAAAAAAGATCTAACTAAATGTTAGAATCTATATATTGACGGAAGCAACATGCATCCAGGTTCAAAAGAAAATCTACCTTCCTTCACTCGAGTCCTGAAATTTGGCAATCCATTTCCATCATTCTTCAATGGTAGCTTTAACTTGTCTAGGCAAATTTATATCCTCAGCGAAGAATGAATTCTAGTTCTTCTGCTCCCCCAAATTTGCAAGTCGGTCCCCCATAAACTTAGCCTCCCTGTAACAGTGAGTAAAAGAAAATTGCCTTGCATCCTCATTTGTTGTACCTCCCCGAAGTCTTGTATCTGCCATGATGCTTTAATTTCCTTCTTGATCATTTGTGTTATCAAAAGTGAATCAGATTCCACTCTTACCTTGTGATAGCTATTGTCAAGACACCACAGTTGTCCTATCTTCAAGGCTTGGACCTCAGCTTTATCGTTACTGCAGCAGCTATTATGAGCAGTGAATACCATCACCAAGTGTCCACTGTGATTTCTAAGTACGCCAACACCCTCTGCACTTCCTGGATTGCCCTTACGACAGCTATCAACATTCAGCTTCAATCCATTGTAGCTTGGTTTAGTCCATCTTACCAACTTGATATCCAGAATAGGTCTAATTTTGTTACACCTGTGCACATAGATCTGACTATGAACTAGAAAGATCTAAAGAAGGAAACTGTGAGTTAAGCAAAAGTTTCATCAAATTGGAAACTTTATCTATAACTCTACTAGTCGAACTTCTGATTCTGTAACTGATGGTGCAAATTGCAAAAACAGCTCATGAACTTTGTTGTCAAGTTTAGTCAGCCACCACCTCAGAACATTAGTTCTGATATTTCCACCTGAAAAGATAATACCACAAGAATTTGAAAAATAATTCCATATGTGGCCATTTTCCCTTCACAGAAAGATGGTTGATAGCTACCACATTACAGGTTTCTATTGTGGTTCTATGATTAGATGAATGACATTATTTGGCAATTGGCGGTTCATATTAGACACCTTCTGTCTTTTGGTTTACCCTAGAAAATTACTTGACTGACGGCTGATGACCATCAAATCTTGTCTTTGTTTCTCGAAGCTCTTGAGGAATATGGTTAAATGGTGAATCATATCTTCTTTAAAAGAAAAAAAAATGATTCATATTGCTAAAGACTTAAGTGTAGAAAACACATCTACCTGTGGCATGTTACCGTGTATATAGTGTTGGTTGGACCACGAATCCAGATCAAGTGGATGCTTCAACTAGAACTTCACTAACAAGGCTGTCACTACCACTTATAATGGAAGTAACAATATAGGTTTCAGATTGGCGATAACTATTAATGTAACTAATAATGTGATAATCCAATAAAATTGAGTATTATAAGAGTCACAATTGTAGTAGGGATCATTAGTCTAGGAAAAAAAGGGATGGAGGACTAATGAGATACTTTTCCCAAGCTCGACCTTTAAAAATAAAAGTTTCTTCACCTTCTTTGGACAAAAAAGATCCAATTTTATAAAGTTTGTCAACTGCAAATCTTGAATTTCGGTAGCTAGTTTTTTCACCTTCCTTTGGACAAAAAAGATCCAATTAATAAAGTTATTTGTCAACTGCAGGTCTTGAATTTCCGTAGCTTGTTTTGGTAACTGGGCAGCTACTAACAGAAAAGTTAATAGTAGAGAGTACCATTTGTAATATGTCATAGACACTTGGCTAAAGACTTTCTCAACTCCCTTGATCCTCCCTGTACATTTCCCGCACTCTCTTGGTGCTATTTTCATAAAAAGAAAAAAAACTGAATGTATTGATTGTAGTAAGCTCAGTTTGCTCACCACAAAGAAAAAGTCCTCTGAACAATCTTAGCAACTTTCCTTTGTGTGCTGGTTCATTAGTCACCTAACACATGATTGTAGTCGCGTCTGATTTGAAGCCATTTTTGACTGACTCAGTCTTTGTTTCTGGTAAAGTTGACAACACACTGTATTAACAATTCATGCTTAGTATATCTAAGTTACTGAACAGTGCTGCCTACCTTCTCTTTGCTTGATATTCACCTATAGAATTCACTATCTGCAGGGAACAGAAAACGCTGGACCAGGGGCATCTTACAGTGATGCTCAGAACTGTGTAGTTGTCGAGGAAGTTTCAGATAGCTTTGTACGTTGGGTAAACTATGGAGAGACCCTGTGTCATTGAGCCTTTGAACATTTGTAATTCATGTCTTTCCCGTGAGTTATGTGTTGGTAAACGTGTCGGCGCCTTCAGCTCATTCTGTTACTGGCATGCCTCATGTTTGGAGAAGTGTCGCGTGGGAATCCTAGGATGAAACGCAACATTTGTTGTATCAGCATTCTTTTTACATATCAAGCAAAACCATCTAGGCCTGCATTTATTTGATTGTGGAAAACGTCGGGTCTAGTCGGATACCATTAGTACATAGTCAACAGTTATAAGATTCTTTCTGGAACTCTTTTCATGTATTTTAGGTTCCAATGTTGTAAATAGACAGGTTTGACTTGCTAGAGCTCCATTCGACCTATTTTAGGTCAATTTTTCATTTCAAACAAGTACTTCTATTGGAAGTGACATCTAATCGTGCAATAAGTTGTTAAAACAAATGTGCTACTTATATTTTCCGCATGGATTTCTGGCAGCAAGCTCGGATCTTGAAGCTTTTGAGTATTTGGTTGATTCTTTTCCTGGCGAACCATGCTTTGGGCATGGGCAAGTGGGTGTGACATATTGTATTTGGATTTCAATTTTATGTTTCTTCCCAGTAGTTGCAATTTGGATTAGCTCAGATAAAGATACTTCTCTTTCTCGAACTGATTTTGGGAGTCTTGTTTACTGTGCTACCACACTCAATGTAGAAGATCAAGATGCTCAAACCATTTATATAATTTAGCTGATGCATTTTCATTTGCTGTGCTAGATAAAATTGGCAAATAGCCATTATTTAGAACGTTAATCAAAATTTACGTAGCGTTTCAAAATTATTCAAGCTGTTCATTAATGCAGAAGAAAATAATCTGAACAGAGATACACCTAGCTAAAACACGAAAATATTCTAGCCCAGTATGCTAGAGTTTGAAGTTTTTACATGTGAAATTTGAGGAGTTTGAAAATGTGATGGATTTGAACCGTCTCCTTTTCGGATTCCAAGATAGTATTACGAAGTTCTACTAGCAGTATAAACTTTTAAAAGTGAAATACAGCAAATTGTGCTGGAATTCTGAGTTCAGTTCTTGTTGGCTTTTTCTCCAATATTCTTTTTCAGCATGTAACAGACCTCAAATACAGAGACATTTCCACGGTACATTCACAATTCTTCTGTCAATTTTCATCATGTCAATGAACAAATTGGTCTACTCGATAAATGTTTATCGGTATTTCTGTAAGAGCTTTTGAGTTAAGGGTGTGTTCGGTACGAAGGAAAATGTTTTCTAGAAAAATCTTACTTATTTTCTTATGTTCAGTACGCAAACAAAAGATATTATCTTAAACACATTTGTATATAATCTAGGTAAATTGTGGGGGGGGGGGGGGGGTGTAGCTCCGGTGGTGAGGTGAAGATGAGGTGTGTTGGAGGGTATGGAAGATACAGTCAATGTAGAATGCCACCTGTGGAACTAGTTTTCCTTACTCCCGTTAAGGAACTATTTATAAGTAATAATATTGTCTAACATTAGGAATAAATCAGGTATATTAAACATAAACATCTTGTATATTCTGAAATATATGAAGTTACAATATCAGGTGGGAAAATTTAAGGTATGTATATGGCATATGTATACACATTATAAACTATTTATACGTATGGTAAATATTTTAGCGTATATACAGCAATTATTATTATTATTATTTTTTTTACAGTAAGCCATATTGTATAATCTTAAGCAACAAATCAGGTATACTATTTGAATTTCTAGTTCTTCAAACGCAGAACTTTGAAATATAAGAGTTTTGAGGCAAAACCTCATAAAAATCTAACTTATATGCATTATATTTATAATGCAGTACGACGAAAATGGTCAAAGTGAAGAAACTTTATAGTTCAAGAGGACTAAAGTGATGAAATTTGTACAAGTGAGGCCTTTTATGAATGGAAAGAATCAAACAACTCCAGACCTCATATGGGGCAAAAAAAAAAAAAAAAAAAAAAAAACCACCCTTTAGATCTCATGGTATGGGTTCACCTTGTTGAAGTTTTGTCCAAGCGCCATGTACCACTCGGCCAAAGTTCTCTTTGTATTCATAACCACAAAGACACCGAGCAGAAGTGTTGTTTGACGATGGAGAGAGGAAAACGACAAGAAGAGGAAAGGGGTGATGGACGATGGGCAGTAGTGGCAGTTTGAAAAGTGGAGAAGAATGAAGATGAAGAAAAGAGGAAGGAGGGTGGCTGCCGGTGGAGTTATGGTGGCAAATGGCGGGACAGGGACACGTAAAAAAATGGAGAACATGAGCACCCAAGGGTGTGTGGTCTGATACGGTGAGTTGAACGGTGAGATCTCAAGTTCAAATCCAGCCAAAGACAAAAATCTTGGTGATTTTTTCTTTAAATACTGTCATAGCGCTTGATAGATAAGAATACCAGTATCCGTTGCTTTGTGAGGAGGTATCCCGTGGAATTAGATGAGGTCCCCACAAGCTGGCGTGGACACTGTGGTTATTAAAAAAAAAAAAAATGGAGAAGATCTAAGAAAAAAGAGGGACCCTCAAATAAGTAAAGAGTTGAGTCCTATCATTTTGAGGCATTTAAGAACTGAAAAAAAGATAAAACCATCTTCAATCAACTAGTAGATCATCAACACGGGGCACATTTAATTTTCCAGATGAGTTGGGAGTTGGGGCAACCCGCGTGCAATACCAATCCTACACTCCTTTAAACTTGTGTGCTTTAGCAAAAATAACAAAATGGAAAAAACTTTTGGTGGGCAGGGCGGGATCAAGTAGAAAACAGAAAAAAATGCTCATGGACCGGGTGGAAACTTTGTGGGGGGGGGGCGTTAAAGCCCACTCTGCCAGTCATCCTTAGAAGAAATGGCAGAGTGAAGATGCAAAGAAACACAACAATCATACAGTTAATTTAGAAGTGGCACTGAAACATAAGCAGAAGTACGAATTTACAGTAGTAGCCGGAGACATAAGGAATTGAATGTGTAGAGAAGTAAAAGTGGGAAGCTTGTCATATGCAAGTTGGTCCAATCATGAATGTGCTATCACGTTATGAAATTTCCAAACCTTGTCTAAGACCTGCAAATATTCATCATCACTCATAATGTGATAACCAGACAATGCATCTTTGTAATGATGAATTTTACTGCATCAATAAGTGATTCTAGAACAATCATTGGCTAAACAAAGGTATAACACATCGTCCATGTCGAATGAAACTAGGTTGAGCAGTATGCAAAGGGTTTAATTTCTTATAAGAACTACTACAAGCATGAGCAAGTATTACTTTAACAGCAGCCTGTCATCTCAAGAAGATAAAACAATATATGGATGCATAATAAGTTGTTAAAACTGCCAACTAAAATTGCCAAATATGGAAGAAGAAATCTCTGAAAGTACGGCACCAGATAAAAAGTTCAGCGGAAACCCTGATCATTAAAACTGAACGCTTGGAAAGGATAACCTCCATTGAAGGAAAAAAGGCAATAAAAAGTACATAGAACTACTTGAATCTTAACAAATGGAGTAATTAGATAAAAGAAATTGTTATACCAGAAACAAAACTACTCTTGCAAAGCTTGTGTAACAATGGCAAGAGATATTACTCACTTATTTTTCAATTTTTAAATTGGATTATGAACTCCAAGTCTACTATGTAAACCAGAAGTGAAGCGTTCTTCTAGTACATGAGGAAAGATTATCATAGCATCACCTGGAAAAAGATCTAATATATCAAAGATAAACAATCTCAGCATCAAAAAGGTGAAAAGAAAAACTATTATAAAAAGACCATGTGCATTTACCAGCCACCTCCACCTCTTCTGTCTTGCAACTCCGCTTGCCTCTCCTCCTTCAGTCTCTCTGCAATTTGAAGAATATCTCGGTTATAGAAACGATCACGCACAAACTTCCTTTCTTCAGCTTGTATCTCCTTGATAGCACTTGGATATGGATTCGGAGGTGGTTTCTTCCCTTGAAGTCGAGCAATCTGCTTCAATCGAGAATATGCTTTCTTTTTCGCTTTTCTTTCTGCTCGATATTCCATCTATAGCAACAAAACGACAAAAGTTTTTAAAAGGGGGATCCTAGGAGAAGATTGAACTTCAATGAATTTAAATCTAGAAAGATGAGATACGTACATCAGCTACAGCCATAGCTTCCTCTTCACTGACCCCCTGTTCTTTTAACTCAAGCACTCGCCCCCCAAAAATTCGGGCTGGAGGAGGGTCAAATCCAGAAATTCTGTTATAAAGAAAATAACAATAAAACCTCGATTGCACAGAAACATTGAGAAATTTAACATGCCAGTTTCTCCAATAGGAAATCAATGATAAAACACTGATTCTATTCTCGACTGCATGACATAAGATGTGCTGAGACCTTAATGATTTTCAATTCCTAATATAGTATTTGTCACGTTAAGTAACTGGTTGTACCTTTCCCACGTTTATCCGGAATAGTTTTTCACTTTATTTGAAAATCGTAAATCCAACTTGAAGTTCATTTTAAAATTTGGAAAACAGCCTGTTTGCCAACTCACTTTTCACTTTTGAAGTTGTATTTAAGTACATTCAAGCATGAAGATTATTCCAAATATTCTTTGCAAAAATTATAACCAAACACAACTCCATCTTCAACTCCAACTCCAAAAATTCTAAATAAAGTGAAAATTATTTGGAATCTATTGCCAAACGCCTATTAAAGTAAAAGGATAAAAAATACAACATGGCCTACACCTCAAGGATAGTTTACTGTCGGAGCACGTTATAAGGCTACTAGGAAGTCAAATAATACATACTAAAAGAAGCATAACAGGTTAGAAGCCATACTTAATAGCATCTTCGTGTTTAGATTCTGGGTGCTTCTGGAAGAACTTCTTGATGTAGACATCCTCAGGTAGACAGATGGGCTTCAGTTTGTTCTCAGCGCGAGGAAATGTTGCAGGTGGAGCCCTAAAAAACAACAATGCCAAGGCATTACAGGCATATTTTCATATTCCAAGGCAGAACGAATACACATAACAATAACATGGATAATTCTAATCAAAATCTTCCCAGAAAATTGTTGTGAATATAAATAATTTTTGAGATAATAATAAAAAACACACTTGAACTATCACTTTTTTGCGAGCTTCACTCCCCAACTATCGGTTGTTCCCTTTTCCTACCTGAACTATCACCATCAATGTATTAAAACACACCTAAGTGATAGTTCAGGTAGGAAAAGAGAACAACTGATAGTTGGCCTAATTAGCTCCGAGATGTGTTTCAATACATAGATGGTAGCTCCTAGGTGTGTTTTAATACATAGATGGTGATAGTTCAGGTAGGAAAAGGGAACAATTGATAGTTGGGGTGTGAAACTCGCAAAATATTTCAGGTGTGTTTTGACCATTAACTCTTATCGTTTCTATCAATACTGTCGTGAACTTAAATTTACACATAAATGTGTAATGGGGTAAGCTTTCGGATGAGGTGATACACACATTTCAATATAGTATTAGAGCATGAAGAATCTCAAGTTCAAGTGTTGCGGAATGGAATTTGAGCTAAATCTACAACTAAAACTAACCTAAGCTAAGCTATACTAGATAGAGCTAAAGGATGATTTTCATTGATATCCTCTAAAATGGTTACACCAACAGAATATATACCAACGAACCCTAGCTAGCTAATGGGCCTAAACGAAACTATTTACAATAAGAATCCGGGTAAAATGTATAACTAGAGAACTACACTTAAGGGGTCTGAATATAATAAATGAAACTGGTGTCCTCCTTCCGAAAATCAACATTCCAGCAGCTATGTACTGCACCAATTGCACCCAGTACAACCACCCAAGCATTAGCTCATCTCCCATAATATAGCTCCCAAATTCATATTGCATCATTACTCTCTCCTTCAAACCACCCTTGTCCTCAAGGGTGATAAAATCACCGGGATCAAATGGAAATCCTGAAAAATCACCAACAATAAGATCTCTTTCCCACACCAGAAGACCTGTAACTTTAGCAGCAGTAGATTGCAATTGTCTAATTTTAGCAACATTAATCCCCCCATCATAGGTCGTATTAACCCTATAATAAGTCTAAGCCAGGCCTTCTGAAGGTGAGTATTGCCAAAGTTGTTCAACAGTCACATTGTGATTAAAATTTGTACCATCACCCTTCATAGATGCGAACACTTAAGACATTTAATGCTTTTGACACTTTACTTCCCTTCCATAACGTCTCGGGGCCAAATGCAAGATAAAATCCCCCTAGATATTGGCACGCAGGCTTCGACAACGAGGGATATAACTTCAAAAATTCAGCCACTTCAACTATAATTTCAACATCAATGTTACAGAACAACTTAGCAAAAAGACCCCGAACTTCAGCTTCAATACACTCAAGTGGTAGTTGGCGCATATGACAGTTAGCAGATTCAAAAGAATGAAAATTCATACTCTGTCACTTCCAAACTAGGCATTCCGCTATTATTATCCTCAAAAGAATTACACTAGCCTTAAGTTAGCAAACATAACTGCTGTTTCGGCTATAAGTCTCGCAATAGCTATAACAATAGCTATAACAACAGCTAAAGATGAAGTACCATTTGGTTCATCCCACTTTGGCATCAGTTTCCCATCAAATGTACAGGTAACGGTTCCAAAAAGAAGCTCATCTTCACTAGCAAAGACTAGACCAGAACATAACCTGTTCAACTTAAGCAGTGGGCAAGAGAGTGACCTGCTATCCAGTCTAGCACATTGCCCCATATTGTAAATCACAGTATCCTTTGTCAAGCACAATAACTGATTGTCGCCAATATACTTTTCAACTTTTTCCAAGCTTTCAAAATTAGGAATGTAAATATTGATTTTTCCATGCATAGAATGTTTAAAATGGTGGTGTAGTATATAGCAAGAGCAAATATGAAAGGAGGAAAGTTCCATGAAAGCTTCCATTTCCGCTACTGGTCTATATAGTTTCCCAGGGTCCCAAGTCTTGGAAATTGTATCATGGAATGTCCAGTTATGCAAAAAAACTTCTTATTACTTCTTTTTCTGCATAATGGACAGACTGAATATTTTGCAGATCATGTTGCCCACCTTCCTTTCCCACAAAGGCATCATTTGAAGATTCTAAGATTTCTACCAGTTTCCCAGCGTAGTTGACCTCTAAAATATTGGAGAACTCTTGCTCTCAGATGGAAATTGTAATCGATGGGTAGTTGAATTCCATTCATACTTTTCCAACAACGAAATCCGTTCATGCTCCCCCAGCCGCACATGACCTCTATCTTCATAGAATTCAATAGCATGATTCATTCTTTTCAAAATAATGTCAGAATTTAATATGTTGATACTCACACCCACACCAGAAAGAGCATTATATTTTAACACTTGAAAAGAGTGAATCTCAGTCGGCAACCAGAGGTCCAAGATGTTGTAACTCACAGTGGGTGAAAATTGGTCGAGAGAATAAGAGTGTAAAGTTGACACTCGTGATTTCGGAGGTGATAGTGGTTGACATAGCTGCAAAGCTCGAGATATCCTTCATAGCCTGAGTTGCATAAAACTATCCCACTCCCCATATTCACGTTAAATTAATCCCTTATTCTTTGTCACATCCTGCATCGTCCCCGAGAACCTTTTTCCAACATCTCTTCCACATTAGTTACTGAACTTTCAATGCTCTCACTTTGCCTTGATCCATTCTCATCCGAATCCTCTGTTTCTTCACATCTGAAGTAGATTCAAAGGGCTGGTCAAATTTTGTAAGCCGAGGGTCCAAGGGAATTTATAGCTCAATTTCATTCCTAATAGGAACGGCCTTCAGCTGGTCCTCCACGACTACAGTTTCAGCCATATGTAAAAAGGATGAAGGCTGGACATACGGGCAATAGACTTCTGACGGTTCACCCACAAAAGCAGAATCCTTCATGGGTTCATTTTCCTCCTTGAATACTGTTTTGCTTAGCACTGCAGTAACCTTAAAATTAACAACATTGCCATCTACAACCAATATTTAGAGGAGACCCTCGTCCAATTGATCTTTAGACAGAATCTTAACCTCGTTAGTTATCACTGGCCAAAAATCAGCTAACAATGTAGTTTCATTCTTTTGAGAACATTCATCAAGCACCTGGTCCTCTTTATCCCCATTCTTTGGTTTCTTAGCATCTTGATCGAAAGTCTGAGCTGAACCTTTACACTTGAACTCGATGGAAATTAGTTGCTTCATCTCGATCTCAGTGGTAACAGCCTCTTCAGTTGGCATTTTATCAAACAACTTATGCCCATATTCTATCTCTCCCTTGTCAGCTCTATTTTCCTCTATCCCATCTGCATTACCCTCCAAAGTTCTTACAGAGCTTTCATCAAACACTTTCACCTTCATCACTATTTCTAGTATTGTATCATCATGGTAAGTATTGTCAATATCATTCTGCAAAACAAGGTCGGTACAGAATGGTAGACTCACCAATGGCATAGGCCGCGACTCAAGAGCGGGACACCTTTCCTTTTCCAATGGTTCAGCTTCCGGAATCACAACATCAATAGAATTTCCAGCGATGGATACCCTGTAGCTTTTGGACATAACATCATCAATCACATCTCCTCTGTACATTCCTACCCTTCTTGTGCCTGGTATCCGACTTGGCATAAAATCATCAGTAACAGAGTTAAAATAGTCTGTTGATGTGGCATCAGCAAAGGCGGAGAGGTATGATCCCGTCCATGGTCCGGCTATAGCCATTCTCGTGATAGAAGGTAACCCAATGTTACCCGATTGGAAACCCATTGTGTCGCCTCTGTTTCGAACCACTCCGGCAGTGCAAAAACTTGAAGAAGCAGCGCACAACTCCGACGGTCGGTAAGGAGGAAAGGATTGGTAACTAGCATATTCCGAAGGTTGCGCCCGAGTTTCAAACCTGGAGACGTATGGCGGAGCAACGTAGAATGGCGATGAGAATGAGGGCTGTGCGGATATCTCCGGTTCTAATCTCCAGTGAAAATTATGTCTCTCTAAGATTTCTCCACCACTGTGTCATATATGCGTTTGTTCCGGAGAGACTGATGAATGATACCCACTAAGTGCATACACATTCGTTGGTGCACTCAAGGAAGACTTGAAATGCGGGTCTACTTGTTCCCTTATCACTTCCCAAGAATCTTTGATTTCTCTTAGTCGAGAAGAAAATCTCTCGGCCTGTCGATTTTGCCTTGAACTTATGCTAGAGAGTTGCAGAGCAAGCTTTTGCACTTTTTCTCTAATTTCCTCCATTTCGGAAGCCATTGATGAACACCCACAGTTGCAAGGATTGTTGCTCTGATACCAAATGTTGTGGAATGGAAGTTGAGCTAAATCTACAACTAAAACTAACCTAAGCTTAGCTATACTAGATAGAGCTAAAAGATTATTTTCATTGATATCCTCTAAGTGGTTGCACCAACAGAATATATACTAAAGAACCCTAGCTAGCAAATGGGCCTAAAAGAAACTATTACAATAAGAATCCGGGTAAAATGCATAACTAGAGAACTACACTTAAGGGGTCTGAATAATAAATGAAACTGGCGTCCTCCTTCCGAAAATCAACATTCCAGCAACTATGTACTGCACCAATTGCACCTGGTAAAACCACCCAAGCATTAGCTCATCTCCCATAATATAGCTCCCAAATTCATATTGCATAATCAAGACTAGGTTTTTGGCTCTAGGAAAAAGCAAGCTGCACGTGGTGAATATAGATGAAACTGTCCATTTTGTAGCATTTTAAGCTTTTTAGATGGAGGGTGTCTACGATAGTTTTCACGAAAATAAGTGGATTTCTTACTTATTTTCTTGTGTTCGTACGTAATTAAAACATATTATCTTAAAAGCATTTCTGTATAATAAATATAGACAAATACTGTGAGAGGTAGGGGTGGGGGTAGGGGTGGTGAGGATGGGGGCTACGGGGTGGGGTTGAAGACGAAGTGTGTTGGAGGGTGGGGATAGTGGCGAAGCTGGGATTTTCACTAAAGGGGTTCAAAATACGAAGAAGTAAACATGTGAAGAAGCCAAAGGGGGTTCAACATCTACTATATATACATGAAAAATAATTTTAACCATATATAAACAATGTAATTTTCCGCCAAAGGCAGTTCGGATGAACCCCTGAGCCAAAGGGGTTTCAACATCTACTATATATACATGAAAAATAATTTTAACCATATATAAACAATGTAATTTTGATGAACCCCTAAGCCCTACCAGGCTCCGCCCCTTGGTGGGGAGGATGCAATCAATGTTAAATATAACCTGTGAAACTTATTTTCCCTACTTCTACTAGGGAATTCATTCGAAAATATTTGACCAACCGAACATAGAAAAATTGAAAATTACACCATACCGAACACACCCAGAGTTGAAGAAATGGGAGTGAAATAAAGAGAAAAGTGAATGAAGAAAAGAAAGAAGGAAGTACTGACTGCTCCATCGCTTTGAGCCAGACAGGTTCAGCCTTGGCCAAGCCTTTGACAAGCCTTCTTGTTCTGCTTAGCAAATCACCTTTCATAAACGACATCCTACCACAGATCCAAAATGCTGTTAAATCCATTGAATGATAAATTTGGAACTACTGATAAGGAATAGCAACTTAGAAGAAAGCTAATTATCTGTCACCTTTGATCCTGGAAATATGGTATTTGCAGGTGCTAAGCCGGTAGTCGACGGAAAGCCAGTCGGGAACGTTCGGCTCACGGATGGTTTTGGGGACTTACAGGGACGAAGTGGGTGAATAACCACTTTACCATCTGTTCACAAATATTAGCCACTGTTTTCAAAGTTATTGTAACATTTAGCCACTTTTTTGGTCCGTGAAAAAAACACTACCAATTAAAATAACGGAACAAACGGTGCTAAGAAATTATTTATGGACTCTAATCCAAACATTTCTATTGGGAATTTTACCTCATGTCCTATAAAAATAGGGGACATATCTCACGTCTTCCATGTCCATTTTTGAAGAACTAAGTGAAAAAAACTAAACCACCGCGTCTACATGGGCATACTTCGCAAGTCGTCTTCACGTTGGTGCGGCATTTTGAAGAATTTGTCGAAAACGATGCAATTTTGCAAAGTGCATACTTCGAAGTAATTTCCGCTCATTTGGTAAGTAAAATATTGTTGTTTTGTTTCAAGAGAATGATAAATACTTGGAAGACAAGAAATTTGTTAAAGGAAATTTTACGTTGTAGAGGTGGCATAGTTTATCTGTATTATTGTAGTTTTGGGGACTTACGGGGACGAAGTGGGTGATCTTTTTTCAAAGTTATTGTAACATTTAGCCACTTTTTTGGTAGTGCAATTAAAATCAAACGGCCTTGCTAAGAAATTTATGGATTCCAAACATTTTATTGGGAATTTTACCTCGTATCTATAAAAATAGGGGACATATCTCTAGTCTTGATATGCACGTGCGACAACAAATACGATCTTGCATGACTTGCTCACGATCTTGCTATGCAAAATCAGCCTAAATTACTGCTCTTAGGATCGCTAAGAGAATGATAAATAAGGAAGACAAGAAATTTGTTAAAGGAAACTTTTTGTATTAGAGAAGACTTAATTGATTTTTGCTTGATGGTTTTTACAAATGAATGCCCTCTATTTATATTGCTCACCTAGGGACTAATATGTAAACAATAATTATTGCATAAGTCGCTACATATTTACTCCTTATGTCTTTAGAGTGTTCGAGGGACTTTCCGTACAAATCTCGAGGGATTTCTCGCTTGTATGTCTTGTCTTCTGTGTCTCGAGTCTATCCTTGTCTTCGCATAGCTTTTGGTTATCAATGATCTCGATCTCCCAATCGTGAGAGATGGTGATGGTAATCGGCACCGACTCGGCCCGACCCTCTTTGGGATCATCCTTGTCTTCATGGTATGGCTTGAGTATCTTTGGCATGGAAGACGGGATCATGGTATGGCTTGAGCATCTTTGGCATGGAAGACGAGATGAATCTTAATATGAGGCGGTAACTCTAACTTGTATGAGATCTTGCCCACCTTGAAAACTATCTTAAATGGCCCTCGTATACATGTCGGGTTCGGTGCACGTCCGTAGTGCGCCAAAGCGCCGGATTAAACTTCGCTAAAACCGTGTCCCCCGATCTTATAATACGGGAGGACGCTTGCGGTCGGCAAACTTCTTCATCTTCTTTCTTGATTTGTCCAAGTAGGACTTAGCGATGTCCAGTAGCTCCTCGAACCCGCCGCGTATAGTAAGCCCCCAAACTCTTCCCCTCAAACGTTGTCGGTAGTGAATGTGAAGTTTGTGGTTGTTGGCCTGTGGCTAGCTTAAATGGTGTCCATCCCGTGGACTCACTCCGTTGTAGGTTATAAGAGACTTGGGCTATGTCTCAAAGCCTTGCCCAATCCTTCTGATGTGCACTCACATAATGCCTCAAATAGCACTCCAATAAGGCATTGACCCATTCTGTTTGTCCGTCTGTCTGCGGGTGGAAGCTAGTAAAAAAGTGCAACTCCGTGCCAAGTATGTCGTGTTCCCAGTGAACTGGGGTCTCGATCACTGATGATATGCCTTGGTAAGCCCAAATATTTCACCACGTTCTTGAAGAATAGCTTGGCGGCTTCCTTAGTTGTGCATCCTGCTGCGGCGGGCATGAAGCTAGCATACTTTCGAAAATCTGTCCACGACCAGCATGATAGTGCCATAATTGTCGGACTTTGGTAGACAAGTGATAAAGTCCATAGTCACACTCTCCCATGGACGCTCCGCAACTGGTAGTGGCTCCAGAAGTCCTCCGGGCTGCCTCTGCTTAACCTTGTCTTGTTGGCACACAAGACAATCTGCCTCACGTATAACCTCTATCTCCTCTCATTTCTTGCGGCCAATAGTAGGCGACTCGACGAGGATCTAGTGTGACATTGGCCTGGATGACCGGCCCGCAAGGAATCATGGCTTTTCTTCATAATACGCTGCCCAATATCTCCAAACTTTAGCATGTAGACCCTCTGACCTATGGTGAGCAATAGACCATCTTACACCGAAAAGCGCCTCATCTTCCCTAAGGTGGCTAACTCTATAAGCTGCTTAGCGGCTGGATCATGTTGCGTACCTCCTTTATAGCCGCTAGGATGTCCCCGACTTGCTTTGGGCGATCGCGACGAAGCTTGGCGCCTCGACTCGAAGCATTGGCCGTAACATTACCTGCCGCGTATACTCCGGCCACATAGTCGAACTCGACCAAGAAATCTTGCCACCTAGCACACGCGGTGTGAGATGCTATATGTACGAAAGTAGCTAGTCACCACATTGTCAGTCTTGACCACGAACTTTGACCCCAGCAAATAATGTTTCCATGTGCGAAGGCAATACACAATGGCAGTCATCTCCTTCTTTTGCATCGTGTAACACCGCTCCGTCTCGTTCAACTTGTGGATCTCGACTATTGTGGGATGCTTATCTTGCATTAGAACACCCCCAATGGAAAATTCAGATGCATTTGTATGCACCTCGAACGTGTTGGTAAAGTCGGGCGGACAGCCAGAAGCTGACGCCTGCCCACGGCGCCTTAAGGTCTTCAAACGCCTTTTGGCAGTGCTCCATCCAAACCCACGATTTGCTCTTCTGTAGCAACTCGGCCAAGGGGGCTGCCTTGCCTGAATAGCCACTGATAAACCACCGATAGTAGTTAACAAGGCCAAGGAAGGATCTCAACTCGGTTACTTTTGTAGGCACCTCCCATTCTTGGATAGCCCGTACTTTAGCCTCATCCATATATCGCTCACCATTGCTAATGACATGGCTCAAAAAGTGCACCTTTGATTGTGCAAACTTGTACTTCTCCCTCTTGATATATGGCTCGTTCTCCCGCAAGACTTGGAAAACCTTTCTTAAGTGTTCCACGTGCTCCTCCAAGGTGTTGCTGTAGATGACTATATCATCCAAGTAGACTACCACGAACTGATCCAGGTAGGGATGAAAGATATCGTTCATGAGAGCGCAAAATGTAGCGGGTGCATTGGTTAAGCCAAAAGGCATCACCAACCACTCGAAGGCTCCGAATATCGTCACACATGTTGTCTTCAATTCGTCCCTTCTGCAATCCCAACCTGGTAGTAACCCTTACGAAGATCCACCTTGGTAAAGTACTTGGCTTGTCCAAGTCTACCAAATGAGTCGGTAATGAGTGGGATCGGGTACTTATTTTTCTCTGTGACCTTATTAAGTGCCCGATAATCTATACATAAGCGCAATGATCCATCTTTCTTCTTTTGGAACAACACTGGTGCGCCAAAGGTTGCCTTGGATGGGCAAATGTGGCCGGAATCGTGTAACTCTTTTAGTTGCTTCCTAAGCTCCTCCAACTTAGGCGGTGCCATGCGATAAGGGACGAATGCAGGTGGCTTAGCCCTTGGCTTCAACTCAATCTTGTGATCCACCTAACGTTTAGGAGGCAAGCGCTTAGGTAGCTCGTCGGGCATAACGTCGGTGATTATCCCAAAAAACTGCATGTAAGGTGGATGTCTCACGAGGACCCTTGTATTCCTCTAAACTTGCAATAGTTGCCATGAATGTCGGCTCCCCTTTCTTGAGCACTTTGATAAGCTGAATAACTGAAAGTTGTGCTTGGCCTTGTGCATGCGACATAGTCATTGTCGGAACCATTCAAGCGCCTTCTCGCTCGAAGGCCAAGAGATATTGGAGGTAGGGGTCAATCATCACGTGGCAATGTCTAAAGAACTCTTGCCCTAGAACAATATCAAAGATATCCATAGTAGTGACGGTAAAGTTTATGGTACCTTTCCAGTCGCCCAATTTGAAAACAACACCATTGGCTACACCATGAGCATTTTCTAGCTTAGCATTTACAGTCTTGACATAGGCATTAATTGGAGCGAGCTTAAACTCTAATCTCCTAGTTGCGGCCTCGGTCCCAAAATTATGAGTCGCCCTAGTGTCCACCAATGCACGAGTGATGGATATAAATTTTTCATGTAATTTTAGTATAAAAGTAAAATATTTTAAAATAAAATATGAATAATTTATATCATATTCTCGCACTTTTCTAACAAATCTTGCAGGAAAAAGAATACATGGAAAAAGAGAAGAAGCAAGAAATAAAAGTCCAGGAAGGAGGACGTATCCATGAAAACTTCATCAAAGACTACACAAAGTCAAGAGATACAAAGTTGTGGCAAATTGTCACCAATATTTCTTGACAAATTATCATGTCAATTTCTTATCAAGATTGCATGATAAATTGCCATGTAAAATTCTCATCAAGGATATAATATTATATTGATATTCTCTTGCAATTTCTCGTCAAAGCCTTGTAGAATTCTCCTATAAATAGGCACGTGTTTGTAGAAAAGAAAACCCATCTTTCATCCTATTTGCATCCAATAGTGAAGAGGACACAAGAATTAGTCTTGGTGTCTCTCTTGGATCTTTCTTGTAGTAAATATATTTTCTTAGTCTTTATTTCTATTTAGTTTTTCTACTCCATAATGGAGTAAGTTTCCTTGGTTGCGATACTAGATGAAGCTTGATGAAGCTATTATAATAAACATCTTTATTTTATTATCTTAACATGTTGGGATTTTCTCTTTATCGTCTTTATACACCAGTATTTGATATTAATTATATCTATTATTGGATATAATTATATCTCTTTAAAAATCTTTATCTTGTTATTTTATTTCTTATTCGGGGAGAGAACGATTTAAACAAGTTTATTGATTTAAATGATCTTTATCTTATTTCTTTTAGTCCTAATTCTCGCGGAGGGATTAACTCGAATAAGTTTATTGATTTAAATGATCTTTATCTTATTTCTTTCGATCCCTAATTCTCACGGAGGGATTGACTCGAATAAGTTTATTGATTTGAGGGGTCTTTGTCTTATTTCTTTCAGTCCTAATTCTCAAGGAGGGATTGACTCAAATAAAATTATTGATTTAGCAAAAGCTAATCGAAAGAGGCGTTGGTTCACTTGTTGCACTCAACTAAGATAATTCTTGTTTGAAGCCATTACTTTAATTGGTTAACTACACTAATCGAAAGAGGTGTTATTAATTAATTATTGTTTAATGTCACTAATTACTTGTATATAAATTAATAGTATAAGCGAAAGTGGTGCTATTAACTTATTGTCGTTATGTAGAGTGATTGTATTAGAAATAAGCAATCATTCTTTAAACAGAGAAATAAATAATAGACTTTTGATTTTATTATAATAATATTATCTTGCCGATTCAAAATATCCCAACCTCTATCTTTTATTAGAAAAATTCAAAAATATTTCTTATTTTGTTATCATAATTTTCAAGACTTTTGTACTACTCTCTTTTCATCAATTTGATCTTCTGAGATAGTAACAAAAATAATAAAAATCTGTAGCCTAGGTGGTTCCAATCTCTGTGGATATCTTAAACTTTACTATAATTTGACAGAGTACGAGCAGAAAATACCTATGCACATTGGTCTCGTCAACGAGCGAGCTTGTTATTGATGGTGAGATCCACGTATTGATTTTTACTCTCGTTGGGCCTGATAGGTTGCTTCTTGACAGCGCTACATATGCTTATCATAACTAACTATGCGGTGCCTGAACTCTCTCCTTGTGTCTGCTCCTTTCGTTCACGGACTATTGCATTGAGGCTCTTTACGGTGGGGCAATTTCTGAAGCCATGCGGCCCTCCACATATGTAGCATCTCTTCTTCTCGATCTGCCTTCTTCTCGACATAACCCTGACGACCACTTGACTTCTTACCGTAGAACTTGTTAGCATTTTGAGTCTTGGAGTATTGTTGTGGCGACTCCTTACTCTTGCCACAGTCTCCGTCGCCTTTGGCATTGCCACCCCCTGAATTATTACCTTTGCCTTTATCACGCTTATCATTCCTAAAGTCCATCAAAGACTCAGCCTCCACTATGGCTTGGTCTATATCCCTAACTTATCGGTATTTCAACTCTTGCTTAGTCCAGTTCTGCAACCCATCCATGAAGTGAAATAGCAAGTCATCGCTGATGAGGTTAGGAATTTGAAGCATAAGGGTAGTGAACTCCTGGATGTAGTCGCTAATGCTCCCTGTCTGCTTCAACTCTCTTAGTTTGCGCCTTGACTCGTACAAGATATTATTTGGGAAGAACTGTCGCTTAAACTCATTCTTGAACTGATCCTACGTACTGATTGTGCATAGACCTCTCTCAGCATTAGCGACCTTTCTTCTCCACCATAACATGGTAGTCTCTGATAGGTAAAACACAACGGTATTGATCTTGGCCTCATCGTCTCTCACTTTTCCATGCTTGAAATAATTCTCCAAGTGCCAGAGAAAGTTCTTCACTTCCTGTGCATCACGAACCCTTTTGAACACTAGTGTCTTGGGACCCTCGATCTTTGCCTCCCTGGTTACAACAACATTGCTGGTTGCCTCGATTACGCCAGCGCCGACCTGCTCTTCGAGTGCCACTATCTTTTCCTTCATGTAGACTCAACGCCTCCATGATTTTGCACTCTAAGACAGTGATGGTATGCTTTACCTCAATCTTGGCCTGCATTCGCCCCTCCAAGTCATTTCAGATGCTTTCAATCCCTTCAAGAGTGTGCCCCTCAAGAACGCTAATGGTGCCCTCCACATTCCCCGGACGTTGGCCAAAGATGTGGATGACATCCATCCCCATATTAACCTTCATAACCCACTCCTTCACCGAGCGAGACGTCCTCAGACAAGACCTTCACGTCATCTTCACTCAGTCAATGGTAGATGGTTCTTGGGATGTAAGCCTTTCATTTGGCACAACCTCTGGTGGCACCTCCTGGCCCTTGTTGGCGGCATTCCTCTTTTCGTTATGGCCTTTCTTGCCAGCGGCATTCTGGGTGACGTTGACTTGGGTTGTAGCAGCGTTTATTTCTCCGTCATTTGCCATTCCTTTAGTCGCAACCTTCGCTCTGATACCACGTTGTCATGTCCTTAGTCTTCAACTAAGTGCACGTGTAGCCTTTGATAACTTGCTCACGTTCTTTCTATGCCAAGTCAACTTAGATTACTATTCTTAGGATCGCTAAGAAAATGGTAAATACGGAAGACAAGAGGAATTTGCTAAAGGAAGCTTTTTGTATTAGAGAAGACTTGATTGATTTTTGCTTGATGGTATTTACAAATGAATGCCCTCTATTCATGCTACTCACCTAAAGACTAATATGTAAATAATAATTATTTCATAAGTCCTTACATATTTATAAAGAAGCCCTTATTCTAGAAATCTCTACATAACTAGTGTGTTCCAAGGACTTTCTACACAAACTCATGGAATTCTAGGGTCTTCCAAGAGATTTCTCCATATGTCTCTAGAATCTTCTCATAATCTCAAGTCTTGCTCTTATGTAACAATTCCACATGGAAAATATATGTGCCAAGTGGAACCTAGGTGGCATGACGACATGGTGGGTCATCACACATAACTCATATACAACTTAAACATCTAGTTTGCAGCCGATGTGGCCCACTATATCATCAGTGCATAGTTAATGTATCTATTTTGTATAGCTATATATAGACATTACATATACTCTATAAATATAATGTATATGCTTTGTATAATCATTGAAAACCTCCACTAGTCAACTGGCCGGCTACCACCATCTTTATTTTTCCTTACTTATCCATCTACTTCTCCTCCTTGCTCAAAACAACAACTAATATTAGCATACTCAGTGTAATCCCACAAGTGGGGTCTGTATAGGGTAAAGTATACGTAGATCTTACCCCTATCTTGGGAGGTAGAGAGACTATTTTTCGGTGGACCCCCGGCTCAAGGAAAAAGATGTCAATTCAGGTTGAAAAAAGAAATAGCGAAAGTGAAAAAGCCATTGCAAAATACTACAGAAAGCATGTCAAAACATTTTGACAAATGAACAGTAACTACCACAAATAATACAATAATCGAAATACAGGAAACATCAAATATTAACAAAAATCGAAGGACAAGAAACTACAGGAGTACTACTATGACTACTAGTATTGAAGACTAAGCAAGACAACGCTCTACTACCTACTAACTTTATACCTTAATATGTGTCCTCCAAACCTCTTATCTAAAAGTCATGTCCATGGTAAGCTGAAATTGCGTCATGTCTAATCACCCTCTGCACTGTACTTGTGACCTACCTCTACCTATAAATCTATCTTTATCGGCCTTCTTCCCACACCATGTTTGTGTCAGGTGTATCTCCTCGCGTATCCGAACCATCCCAACCTCGCTTTCCACATCTTATCCTCCACTAAGCAACTTCTACCTTGTCTTGAATATCTTCATTTCTTATTCTTTCTCTCCTAGTATCACCACACATCTATCGCACCATCCTCATTTCCACAACTTTTATCTTCTGAACGTGAGATTGCTTGACTGACCAATCTCTGGCATATACAACATAGTTGGTCTAACCACCATTCTATAGAACTTGCCTTTAGTTTTGGTGGCATCTTCGTATCACACAAGACTCCAGACGCGAGCCTTCATTCATTAAAAAATTATCAATACGATGTGTGACATCTTCGTCAATCTCTCAATTTTCTTGGATAATAGACCCAGATACTTGAAACTTAATCTTTTAGGACTCCGTGTATCAAGCCTTCTTAATGGGCCCCCCTGTGTCCCTCCGAACTTGCCTCCCCGTATTTCTCTTATCTACTCAACCCGAACCTTTTGACTTGGCCCCCAAAACCTCGGGTTAGCGTTACTCTTTTCCG